>NW_007729468.1:85285-117469 GCF_000696425.1 Galeopterus variegatus
CGCTCTCCGGGGCGCCGCGGGGAGCCGGCGGCGTCTTCTGGGGAGCGGGTCTGCGCCGGGGCTGGGTGCGCTCGACGAGGGCTAGCGGTGCGTGTGATCAGAGGTGGCTGCGGGCGAGCGATTGGCCCGTGAGTGCCCTTTCGCTTTTCCGCCAGCTATCGAGGCAAAGTGAAGTTGCTGACACACAGGAAACCCTTCCGACCGCTCAGAGCCTTTAGCCCCAGAGCCGACCAATTCGAGCAGCAGTCTCTAGGGCCCCCAAGAACCACGCCAGGTGTTTGCAGGTTCCAAGCAGCCAGCAGTCCCCAGCTTGGAGCGCCCTGGCGTTGCAGAGCGCCTCGCTTCGTCGGAACCAGATTCCTGGCACATGCAGGAACCTGCTACTCCAAGAGGGCGCGATCCTCCCGCGGAGGGGGGTTGGGGGGAGGGGGAGTCTCTTTCTGCCCGTCTCGTTTGTACTCTCTTTTTTCTTTTTTTCCCAGTATTGTAAAGTCTTTGTAAAAATATTAGTTGATACCGCGCATTGCTTCAGCACAATTTGACTGAAATTTATTAGTATCTACCATACCCAAATCCTACCAAGCGCCCCAATTCCTCCTGTACTTTACATTTCACTAAAGACAGAGACTGTAATGAAAAAATAATTCAAAATCATTTTTTTAAGCTTGAGTATTAAATACAGCTTTATATAAATAGATGTAAAAGACAATTATAACTCCAAAGTGGTTAAAGTATGGTTTGAGGGTTTTATTACCAACCCTATTTCTTTAAGTCAAAGTGATTAGTGTCTATTACCTCTAGTAAGTATCTTAAAAATATAGATTGTGGACTTCCTTAATTACTGCAGTTATTGAAAAACTCATTTTCTTGTTCTGAATATATCACATTTTTAAGCAAATTAAAAAATGTGTTTGAATAAGCTTAATTGGAAAATAAATGAATTTTCAGCTGTCGGGAGAACCTAGCACTTCTTGACAATTTACTAATTAACAATATATTTTATGTGAAATATTAATGAAGGTGTTTCTCTTAGAGGAAAAATGATCCAAGAAGAAAGTATCTAAAATATATACCATAAAGATTTCTTTCTGGCCCCAAATGTTACATGATAGTATTCCCTTAAAAAATACTCAAAGGAAAACCACAAGTTCCTGGCATTGATAACACAAGGGAAAATATCCTCCAGGACCAAGACTGTCCTTTAGAAGAACACATACAGAAAGGGCCATATCCAAGCACATGTCATCATGAATACACTGGTATTTTGAATTGTGGTGAGTTGAACAGCATGAAGATAAATGATAAAACTAGAGTAAATAAGTCAAGTAAAAGGCATGAATGTTGCTGTCTTGAAAACACTCCTAATTGAAAATGCTATAGGCCTCAGTTTTCTCATCTATAAAATGAAGGAGTTGGACTTGATAATCTTTTATGTTTCCTTCCAGTCCCCAAATTATATGGTTCTATAATTCTGAGCCTTAACCTGAAACATTTTTATGTTGTTTGATTAGAATGGCATTAGCTGGGGTGGTAGACTTTTAAGAGGTTAAAGGAAGCAAGGCCATTAAGTGTTCCATGGGTACTCAATAGGTCTTAACTCCTCATTCCTTTGCATTTTTCATTTGCCCTCTAAGCAATATGTAACGTCATTCAGAAGTCCATTGCAAATGCATTAACTCATAATGTGAGTGTTTTGATATGTATACCCTTAGTCCAAATACCATTAAGTACTTTCGGAAAACTGACACTTTACTAGGAATTTGGAGGAGGTAGCTGTCCTACCTGCATCACAAACTTTTTTAATGATATTAAAAAAACTAAATTTTGTAAACATGTCTTTTATATTCAGCATATTTCACTACATATTTATAAGGTATTCAGGTTATATTTTAATTCAAAATTGTGCCTTGTTGGAATGTTACATGTATTCAGTAATCATTTGTTGATAACTTTCTACTTGTAAAACACTGAACTAGATTTAATGAAGGAAAAATAAAATGTTATCTAAGACCCAGTAGTGTGTCAGTATTTTTTCATGTTTGAGTACCAATTATAAATGTCTTAAAGGTATGTAGAGAGTATGCCACATGTCTCTGAATGACTTGCCTCAAACATTCTGTGTTATTTTGTATTGTATTTGAGTAAGAATGTAAGCACATGACTTGAAGAGGTCTACAATTTAGTTGGAAATGCAAAGAATTTACACAGCTAACCATAATAATAACATAACAACAGCAATAATAATAGGCCTTTCATATATACTCAGCACTGTGCACACCTAAAAAGGATTATCTCCTTTAATTCTTAAAAATATGCCATGTTGATAGTTGATAATTGTATCCTAATCCTATAGGAGATGAAACTAAGGCACAGAAAGGTTAAGTAGCTCACCCATAGTCACACAGTAGAAACTAGGATTTAAACTTAGGCCATCTATTCCTAAAGCCCGTGTACTTAACCACTATCCTATGGTGAAATACAAACAAGCACAGGGCACTGATAGAAAAGTTAACTTTTAGTGGCTAGTATAGATTGAATGTAGAAAGGGTTATTCCCATAAACCGTCTATCAGGGGAGAAAATTCTGAGCCAGATGTTGAAGGTATTTTTAGTCTGAGTATCTCAGAAGCTTCCCAAATGTTCTACTTCTCTCTCTACATAGGTTTTTAAAAAACAGCCAACAATTTATATACAATCTGAGAAAGACAGACAATTATTGGGAAGTCAGATCTGTTCAGTCTTAGACTCATAAACACATAAACAGAGAGGCTGCCCTTCTTGTGCTTACAAAAATACTCAACACCATCTTTAGAAAATCTTTCCTTTCTCCTTCTTTAAAGTCAGAGAAAATTCAACAATCGTTGAGGACAGGAAGATCACTGAAAAAATTTTAATTGAAGACCACAAGCAGAAAAAGAAAACCAAAACATCTGAGAAACATAACATATAATATCTCCTAACTTTGAAGTAGAGACCAAGAAAGATGAGGTTTCACTAAATTAATATCATACCACAAATGCCAAACCTAATTCTGGTGGCTGTGTAAAAGAAGAGAGAGCCAATGGGCAGGACAGATGTTAAGGTTTGCAGGTAAGAGACCATGGGACCCTGATTTAGGTGATAAGGGGATCCTTTGGGAGATCCTTCTAAGTATAATAACTAAGGTGTGATAACTTCTCAGATGCATCTTAGGAATTTGAGGAGGCCCTTCCCTTCCTTCCCCCAAAAAATCAGAGAAAAAAGAAGACTACAGAGTTCCCAGCTGGTGTCCTCCAATGACACAGGAGAAGAAGAGAGGGCTAAGGTGGAACGGAATTGGAAAGGCAGCTGATATGGGTTGAATGTTTGTGATATTCTGCTCTGCCACAGGACTGTATGAAGAGTTCCCACCAAGAAGAAAGCCCTCATCAGATGCGCCCCCTGGACCTTGGACATTACAGCCTCCAAAACTGTAAGAAACAAATTTATTTTTTTCACAAATTACTCAGTTCCATGTATTCTTTTAGGAGCCACAGAAAACTGACTAATGCAAGAGCATACTAGAAAGAATTAAAGGATTGTCCTGTGCCAAGGAGGGCCCAGCTGCTCCTATAAATTATACACTTGTCATGGATCCAATCAGCAGGCTGCCTGAAACTTATTTCATTAAGAATCACAGCAGGGGTATAGGACGGAATACAGACAGTAGGGTTGATCCAAGGTTGGAGTGAAGACAAGTGGTGAGGAGCATAAGAGAGGCCAGAGGGAAGAGAAAGGAGAAGGAAATGAAGACAGAAAGGGAGAGGGAGATAGAAGAGGGCAGTGCAGGAGGGGAAACAGTGCAGGTGCAGGAGGACTGGGGAAGGGAAAGCAAGGTACTTGCACAGAAGCGGGAAGAAACCTTTGGAAATTTCACTGAGCATAGCTTTTCCATTATTTAGTTTCAAATCTTGGTGTGTGTGGAGGGGGCAGGGTCTGGGAGTTGTGATATGATGCAGGCCCCATGGTCCTGTGGTCAGAATAATGTCCCTACTGAGTACTTGCCCCAGGGCATATAACATTGATCTAGGTTTTCCATCTGTGCCCTATCATTTGCAAGAACCTGTAAAAATCCCAATCCACTTAATCCTTCTTCCATCTTTAGAAAGTTTCTTGCTCCCAGAAATTGAGAGAGCAGTCAAGGGTAATGCTTTCATATATTCCCTTTTTAAATATTTACTTGCCTTATCCCCATCCGCATGAAGCTCTAGTCCCTAGTCTTGGGTGCTTTATAATTCTTTCGAAAGCATTTTTGTTAAATCCAGAATAAAAAAACTCTAGTCCTGGTTGTGGCCTCGGTCTTTCTCTAACCAAACTTGTGTGAAAAACACTCCCTTTGCTCGCTTTGTTTCTGGCGCCTCTGTTTTCACAAAGGCACGTCTTGGAACATTTACTGATAACAGATTAGAAATCCTATTAGACATGACAGTGTTTTTACAATTTCTCTGTACACTTAGCTTTTTAAGAAGACGGTGAAATAAATATTCATAAAGCCTGTGGGTGGACAAATATCTTCTGAGCTAGTTACCCAAATCTGAGGTCTTGTGCCATAATCCTGAACCCATGAAGGGTTTCCATGGTTACCACAAAGGATAAGAATATAACATTATTTGACAGCTATTTGTTATCGTTATTATAGCCATCATAATAAATTATTGACTTTTGGTGCATCTATATTTTAAATATATAAGTTAAATTCCAAATAGGCAAATTAAAATTTGTGTAAAAATAAAGAAATGCCCGTTTTTCTCATGTAAGTTACATCTTCCATCAGCTCACTCCTGGGATATTGATCTCAATTATGTCCTGAACATTTCACATGTTTCAAGATTGGAGTTAATAGCAGTTGATGTCATGTTTCAGATTTTGGAATTTGGCTCTCTGAAGAGTTGGTAACAAATTTTCACTAGTAACATCCAAAATGTGAACGAACTTTAAATAGATGAGCATGTTTCTGTTGTTCCCCTTAGTTCAGATTTTTGTAGAAAGGTGGCAGGCCAGCAGGATAGGCCAATCCCAGACAGTTTTCCTACAAGTCAAACTTTAGATACTCTTCTGGAAAGATATCTGGGTAGCCAAACACAGCACTCAGTGAGTCTCCCAACTAAGGAGAAATACTCCTATCCATTGTGTATAGAAATAAAATGAAATGCAAATCAATATAGAAACAGTTATTTGTAGTTGATAATGAAATGAAAGAGATAGGTAATGCTTCAGCCAAAAAATTAATCAGTTGCTTCTTTATTTATTCTTACATTTTCAATGATAGAGCCTCAAATTTTTTTTCTTTTCTTCATCTTTCAGACGTAATTCTAGAAACCTAATACTGCAGCTAACTATTTATATTAGAGATTGCATCATAGCGATGATAACTAGGTAAGTAAAATACCATCTTCTTCACTGGCAATGCCTACTTTGAGTCTCATCATAGTCTGTCAAACTTAAATGTACATACGGATCACCTAGGGGATCTTCCTAAAATGCAGTTGTAGGAATAGAGTGGGACCCAAGACTTTGCATTTCTAACAAGTTTTCTTTGATGTTCAGGCTCCTCATCTGACCACTGCCCTCTGAGTAGCAAGGTTGTACATGATCTTGCCTGACATTGCCTTGCTATGCCAATTTAAAAATGCTGTAGCTGCTCCCAGTCAAGACTAACACACCTTAAAGGTTTGCACTGTTCAAAATGCTTTTCATGTACTAGTATTAGCTCATGGTACATAGTTAAGCACATGGCCTTGGAGAAGAAGGCAGAACTGGGTTCAAAGATCAGTTAGGGCTACTTACCAGTGATGCCAAACCTGTCCTGTGTCAATGTTTCTATCAAATAACTCCTATATCACAAGATAGCTGTGAGAATGTGCTCATGTATGTGAAATGTTTAGGACTGTGCTTAGAACATAATAAGTGCAAAATAAATGGTAGCATTTATTATTATGATTATCATTATTTATAATCCACTCATTGTTTTTACCTTAATGGATGTATCTTGATAAAAGGGTATTTGGATGTAAGAAATCAAAACCAGTTTGAGCAAATCGAGTGACTTTATTGACTTTTTGAAACTCATAAAGGAGTATGAGTTTCAAAAGGAAGTGGGCATAGGAACCTGAAAATCAAGGATTTTTGACTACCCTTTCTACTTCTCCAAAGACAAAGATTTCTGTTCTCTACCTTTCTCTGTTCAACTACTTACTTTTCTTTCCTTCCCTCCTTCCATCCCTCCCTTTCTTTTCCCTCTCTCTGCTGATCAGTTTTCTCTCTTCCTGTGTGGGCATGACTCAACTTGGCTACTCAAAGCCTAGCATTACTTCCAATGATAAATATCCGAGGAAAGAATCTGGATGACATTGTCTAGTTCACTTTGGCCTGGAGGAGAAGGGGATGGGCCAAACTATCAGGGCTGAGAGACAGACTCCAAGAAAAGAGAAGAGAATGGTCAGATACTTCTCTTAAAACGGGATACTGGGGCAGGGAGGATGTGATCAACTAATGAAATCTTTAACTTCTCTGATGTAGAAGGCAATGTGACCATGGATGTGATTGGTGGGGAGCAGAGGGAAGAGGAGGAAAAGAAGGATTTGTAGAAATGCAGTTGTGACAGACCAACCATAAGTTCCCCAGGATGGAGAATTTTGCCTGTGGCCATACAGAGCCTGGTAGGGAAAACAGAGCTCCCAGGGAGATGAGTGCAGGTCCTGGGAGCCTACTGCACTCTTCTGTCTGTCTTTGGTGAAAAGGTTGGTGAGAATTAATACCAGTAAGTACACTAAAGAAGAGATCTACAAAGAAAATAACAGAACTGAGAAGAATGAATGAACTAAGGAGGGAGAAGGCAGAAAAATACTGTTGTCTCATCTATTTTGTCTTCGTCAAGGGCGTGAGGAGGAATGTGTGAAAGAAAGGAAAAAGAATCTTGGCATTACTGCTAGGAAAATGGAAAGCTTCCTTCAAACAAGTAAGTTATGAGATTCTGCTTCCATCACAAAAACCAGCCCCAGGGCATTTAATTGCTACTGGGACCTTAATTATTAATTCAGTTGGGAGGAACCCAAGGGACATATTAACAGCAATTTGATCCCATGAAGATAAGAAGTTTGACATGAGCTTCAGAGCAGCAAAGAAATGGAATTTGGTTTGCAGAATGAGCACCTCAGGAGAAAGTGGAAAGCAAGGCTGGAAAATCTTTGCGGTGGTCACATTAACCAGTCACAGGTAAAACTTCTTTTTATTCTCCACAGGCATGAAACCCTGGCTGAAGGAGACATTACAGTTTACTCGAGATTAGCATCACCAATAAACCTGACAGACTGACGGGGGTTTCGATTTGAAAATGTATGTGTTAAGGACAGCTGTGGCAAGGGGAAGCTGAGCTTAACCACTGACCAAATTATTTTCATTTAAAGACAGGCAAAGATTATTACTGGCATGAGGAGGAGAGATGTGCCAAAAATAGACATTAGAAAGTCATAAAATTAGTGTGCAGTAAGTAAGGAAAAGTGGTTTAGGGATGGAGGATACGGTTGGTGGTATTAGTTAAAAAGGAAAGGAAAAATTATATACAGTGCTCTGGGGAGGAAGGTCACCTTTATAGTATTCACCCAAGAGCATGTTGTGATCAACGAGAGGGAAAACGAAGAGCTGCTCACATCCGCTGCCGGTAACATCTGCTCAAAATCAACGCAGGAACAGAATGTGGGGCTCTGAGAGAGAGGGAGGACATGGGACAGGCATCTCAAGAGCGGATGGAGAAATAAAGCAGAAGTCGCAGCTCAGGCTGTCGTGGGGGAAAAGCAAAGGGAAACCGACACAGAAGGCAGGACGAGCAAGAGGTAGGTCCGGGAGTCCTCTGGGGACGAGGAAAGAAAAATGAGCTCTCCTCGCCTCACCAAAGACTATTTTGGTTACAAGTACTTAGAGTTAACGTATAAGGAGGGAAAGGAAACCCATTTCTTTCTTTCTTTCTTCTTTTTTTTTTTTTCCAGTTCTTCATGGAGAGAAAGACCCTAGAAAATGAATAAAATATCCTTAACCATCCTTTAGACGTAAATATGCTGCATTACGTAGGGCACGCACACTTCCGGGCAGGCCTGCGCGGCGCCTGCGCACTCGGGACGCACTGAGTGGGCCGCGGACTTGCGCAGAGGTGCTTCAGAGCATTGTTAGAAACGCTTGGATCCATACAGGCCCTGCTGTACCCAAGTTTACCAGAAGATTTGGGTTGGAATGGGGTTGACGGGCTTTATTGTGTATAAAATCAGTAGTGCTGATAAAAGTAGTAAAGCGTTGGATGGCTGGAGTCCTGCGCCTGTGACAGTCACCATCGAGCAGCTGAGCTCGGAGTGCACACGCGGGGAGTGTCCTCAGCACGTACAAGCGCGTGTGTCACAGGGGCACGTGGGACATCGGTGCACGCCTGGGTAGGTGCTGTGTACTTCGCGGCATGAATAAATGTATCTGTGAGATTCTCCACTGAAGAGTAAATAAGTAAACTAAATGTGAAACGTTAATACGAGGAAACTGATATATGAGAAATGTGGTATCCGGTGAAATATGAGGAGGTATATGAGAAAATGAGATATAAATCTTTGGGCAGTGAGGAGAGGGAAAGAAAAAGACAGTGGTTAAAGGAAAGTTGGCCATCAAAGAAGCCTTTAAGGACTGATAAACATCCTCCAAGTCTGTATAAAGCAGAACTTAAAGATGTAATATGTAATAAGGATAATGTAAGGCCTCAAAACGCTGATTAGAGCACCCTGAGATGAAAAGCATACGTGTGTGTAAACTTATACTTTGTGTGTGTGTGTGAGCATGTTATAAAAAGCAGTAGGACTGAAAAGGAAGAGGGACTTGATGTGGCTCTTCAATAAGAGAAGTTAAGGAAAAGGACTATTGATTATGGTGTGGAAAATGTAAAATGTGATCAGGAAAGCCGCGGCTTACTGCTAGGTGACACCATCAAAGAAAGAAAGGATTTAATTATTGTCAGAGTTCACCATCCATCATCATATCAGATCTCAGCTAGGGTAGGCTTAGGTTTAGGCTTCAGTGTAGGCTTAGAGTTAGTATCAGGTGAATGATGTGATGTCATTTTTAGAGATAAAAATGTTTCTAGTTCAAGGCATCAGCTAAATCTTTTGTAGACTGCCTGAACTGACTTTGTTTCCTATTACGGCTTATGGGAGAGTACTAGAATGACAAGATGATGAAATAAAGAGACTCACGAATCATTTTATCATTTAAAAAATATATTTCATTTCTTTTTTGTCTTTTTTTTTTTTTTTTTTTTTTACTGACTGGTAACGGGATCACAACCCTCGGTGTCGCGCCCGTACCGGGGACCGGCAACAGGATCGTAACCCTTGGTGTCGCGCCCGCACCAGGGACCGGCAATGGGATCGCAACCCTCAGTGTCGTGCCCGCACCGGGGACCAGCAATGGGATCGCAACCCTCGGTGTTGCGCCCGCACTGCGCTCAGCCAGTGAGTGGGAACCGGTCTCCACATGGGATCTGAACCCTCGGTGGGAGCTCCGCCGCGCTCCCAAGCGGCGCACTCTCCAGTGCGCCACCGGGCCGGCCCAAAAAATATATTTCATTTCTAATAAAAATGACTCAGCTAATTACCAAAGAATAGGAATTATTGTGGAAAGAAAATAGCTATTGTAGATAAGCCACACACACACACACACGTGTGCCTGCACACACACACACACACAGAAATACAGAAAAACATACAAGATTCCATACACTGAAGCAACCATTGTTAACATCTATTCATCCAGAGGTTTTTGTCTCCAACTATATTCATGTGAATATATTTATATGTTCAAGGAGTCCTCAAAAAGTTCATGAAAAGATTCACATTGCCTTGCAATTCCATTTTTTGTGAGCTTTTTGAAGTACCCTTATATATCATAAATGGGGTCATATATGATTGTGTTCTGCCTTCCTGTCAGTATATGTGCATATCTTATCATTTTCTTAAGGGTAACAGTATACCAATAATATCGTTGAAAGTGCAAAAGAAAGAAAACTAGAGTCCACTGGCATTGCAACAGCAGGGGCCTTGATACACAAAATACAGAGAAGCAATGTAAAAGGATGAAAGGAGCCAGATGGTTTATCGGCTAAGTTTAGATGAATAACTTGAATCAGGTAAACCATGATTTTCTTACAATAACAGACAGAAAGAAGGCTCTTATGCCTTCAGTATGTTACTGCAAAACTTTATATTCTAACATTCCTTGCTTAGAAGTTATTGGATCAAAAGGAATCAACATGACAGATACATGAATATGAGGTATTTTGATGTGGTTCTACATGAAATTAAAAAAAAAATAAACAAAATAATTAGCATGTAAAATACAAAAGTGAAAGGGATATTTAATTTGAATCCATTAAAAGGACAAAGATGAAATGATAAAGACAATAAAAACACAAGCAATAAATATTTAAAAATACATCAATAACCAACATAAGAAGTTGTAATAAGAGCCATTAAACCAAAAAGAAGAGCAGAAAATATTTATATGAAAAATATGATGAAGATCCAAAGATAAACTGGAAATTGGAAATAGGAAAGTGAACATAATGAGACATTATAAATAGTTGTTTTTGCAAATAGGACAAGCTAAGCTCAGTGGTTTAGGGTGTAGTGTCTATTCACAGCCATCACCAAGATAGGTATAAAAATAATAGCAGATATTTAATGAGTATTTACTGTGTCAATTCCACAGTGCTTTACATTATTCCTCACTAAATCTTCAGGAGTAATGAAAGGGTAGTCACTGCAGAAGAGTCAGGGTTTTATAGAAATGGAAAACATGAAAAAAATAGATTAGGGAAAATAAACGCACTGAGATCAAGGGAAAGATCATAAACTTAGAAAGGAATATAGGGAAGTTAAATACAAGGAAAAGTCAAAGTAAATACATACCCCCAAATAAGAAGCTGCTGAATTTGATGATGAATGTATGAAAAAAACTCATCTAGAAGCTGCAGGAAATAAAACTAGGTCAAAGCAGAAATACCACACAGAAACTTTTGTAAAAACCCCAAAACTCCTAATTAAAATCAATACAGGAAGTATGGCAGTTCTCCAAAAGAAGCATGTAAGGATGAAGTACCTCCTAATAATGGAAAGCATCATTGGAAAAGATTTGGAGCAAGATGGCTGAGTTTATTAACCAAAGGAGTCACAGCAAGGGAGCTGGGAGGAGCAGGCAAGATGGAGGTTTAAATAAAAATCCAATGGTTATCATTCAAAAGAATGGAACAGGTCCAAAAGTCCTAATCATGGGGATAAAGTCCTTCTGGGAGAGCAGAAATGCAAAAGCCTATAAATGAGTGAAGGAGACAGGAGGACGTGCCAAGTGGGAAAAACCACATTATAGAAAAGATGGGTAAACCACATCACAGAGAAGAGGAGGAAGGAAGAGTTAAAGAGAAAAGAAAATGTAAGATATTGATTTTCAAAGCCATGCAGATTATTGGTTGGGGTAGAGTAATAAATGCATACATAAGTGTGGTACTCTTAAATGCCATTTATGACAGGAAATATATAAAGATAAAATATTACATATGAAAAATAGACATTAGTACACAAACACTATTTCATTTGCCAAATTCTGGATTATGAGTAAATGGAATTCATTAGGTTCAATGTATTGAAGATATGAGGGGTACTCCCGTGGCTTTCCTGTAATGGTATCAAATTTAGAAAACTAGAAGGGGACTCACAAATTGGTTCTCTCTGGCCTATTTCCCGTGGGGCACAAAGGCAGCTACAGTGGAATGACTGTCTCCTATTCTAGTGCAAGCAACTCAGTCTCTCAATGTGATGCTTGCTTTTTCTCAATAATGGAGTCTCAATATTACATATTTTTGTGCTTTATAGCAGTTAAAGACATCAAGACTTCATAGTGTAAAGCTCTTTGAAAATGATTGAAGTTTCCCTTTTATCCTCAGTAAAAAGAGTGTGCCAATAATGATCTAATAATTCCCCATTCTTACTCGGTAATCCATAAATTTTGCTTCTCCAAATTCAGCAATTTGAACTCATAATATAGTTCATAACTCTTATGTCTCTTCTCCTGTGAATTATTTTTCATATAGAGACAGGTAACAAGATGAGATATTTTAAATATAAACTTAGATTGCTTTTCAGGAATGATAGAATTGTCTAGAACTCCAAACCCTTGGTACACAAATATCTAGAATCAATACTGGATTCTAGCCTTAACTTTCCTATTGCCTGACAACAAGCACTTAGCCTCTCTATGCACAGTTTCTTTGTCTGTAAATCGGGAGTATTAATTTCTATATCTAACCATCTCTTGGGATATTTTGAGAATTAGATGACAGACTTGCACTTTGAGCTATTTGGAAAAACCATTGCTATGTAAATTTAAGGGAGTGTTGTTTAAAACTGTTGTGCTTTCCAAGAAAAATTATTTAGGTATTTGAGATTCTATACACAGTCAATAATGTACTCTTTATGAAACATCTATGAGAAAAGTGTTCCCTGAGTACTAATTTTTACTATTTACTGTATAGGTACTTAATAACATGGAATTTAGATTATTATTCTATTATAGGTTACTTCTTTTGAAGCACAACAATAATGGAGTAGATAGCATAAATCAGTATGCAACAAAAATATTTTTCATTCTCTTTGTTTTTCCTAAAATGGAACTTTCATCATGTTTTCTGTGCTCAAATGACTTACATCTTCTTCCCATTTTATTAAGATTTTTCAAGGCTGTTTATAACAGCTGCAAGTCTCCCTTTCTAAACTCTATCCTTTTATCAAGGCATAGTTTTATTTCCCATGTACTCTTAGTTATTCTGGCTTCTCAGTCTTTCTTCATGACATTTACTTCCTTCACTGTCCTGACTTTTCAATTTTATTCATCCTTTAAAATGAAGAACTGATGCTGTGTGTGTGTGTGTGTGTGTATGCTTATATGTGTTTTATATTCAAGGATAATGATATAATGTTTATTTGTATACATTTTTAACCTCCCTATAATATTCAAAGATTTTACTTTCACGACATTGTTTTTTTAAGTGCTCAAACTCTCTCTCCTCCTACCTTGTCTGATGGGAAGCACCCTGTTTTACAGTCAGCACCGGGGAAACTCTGGAGTGAGGAAGAAGAGGAGGAAAATGGTAGATTTAACATCTACTAGTTTGTATTACTCTGTATGCTAAATGAGAATTCTTACAAATTCTCTCTTACACACTTTACAAAAATTAACTCTAAATGGATCATAGACTTAAATGTAAAATCCAAAACTGTAATTTTTTTAGACAATAACATAGAAGAAAATCTAGACAATTTTGGATATAGTGGTAACTTTTTAAATACAATGTCAAGGGCATAATCCATAAAAGAAATAATTGATTGGATGGACTTTGTTAAAATTAAAAACTTTAGCTCTGTGAAAGACACTGTCAAAAGAATAAGAAGACATGACAAGTCTGGGAGAAAATATTTGAAAAAGACATCTGATAAAGGACTGTTACCCAAAACAGACAAAGAACTTTAAACTCTTAAAGAAACCAAACCAATCAATTTTTAAAAAATAGGTGAATATCTGAACAGACATCTCACCAAAACAGATATTCAGATAGCAAATAAGCATATGAAAAGATGTTCACCATCATATGTCATTAGGGAATTGCAAATTAAAACAGTGAGCTGCCACTATACACCTATTACAATGGCCAAAATCCAAAACACCAGCAACGTCAATGTCAGTGAGGATGTGGAGCAACAGGAACTCTCATTCTTTGCTGGTGGGAATGCAAAATGGGACAGCCACTTTGGACAATATTTTGTCAGTTACCTACAAAACAGAATATAAATTCTTACCATTTGATCCAGCTATCGCACTCCTTGGTTGAAAACTTATGTTCACACAAAATACTGAACAAGATTGTTTACAGCAGCTTTATCATAACTTCCAAAACTTGGAAGCAACCAAGATGTTCTTCAGTATGGGAATGGATAAATAAACTGTGGTACAGCTAGAGAATGGAATATTATTCAACACTAAAAACAAATGAGCTTTCAAGCCATGAAAAGACATGGAGAATCTTTTAATGTGTATTAATAAGTGAAAGAAGCCAATCTGAAAAGGCTATCTGCCATACAATTTCAATTATATCATATCTGGAAAAGGAAAAACTATGAAGACAGTGAAAAGATCAGTGCTTACCAGAGGTTAGTGGGGAAAGAGGGATGAATAGGCAGAACCCAGAGGAGCTTTAGGGCAGTGAATCTATTTAGTGTGATACTGTAACAGTAGATATATGTTATCATAAATTTGTCCAAATGCTTATAATCTATTGCACCAAGAGTGAACTGTGCTGTACACTATAGACTTAGGGTGATAATGATGTGTCAGTACAGGTTCATCAAGTGTAACAAATGTACTACTTTGGTGTGGGATGTCGATGGTGAAAGAGGTTGTATGTATGGGGGCCCAGAAGGTATATGGGAATTCTCTGTACTTTATGCTAAGTATAGCTGTGCACCTAAAACTACTCTAAAACTTAAAGTCTATTTTTAAAAATTTAACCACAGTTAATCATTAAAGTATTATAGAGCATTCTCTTTAAATATTGTGGATGCCTCCTTTTATTTTTAATATGCTGTTAAAATAGTACTAAAGAATAAAAATAATATTAGCCCACAAGGGTAAAAAGAATGAAAGATGAGACATTAAGGGATGAGAGCTTTAAACAAATTTCTGGAAATGGTGTTAATTATTTAGCAAAGGAAAGAAAGCTGTATTGAAGTTTAGAACTTCCACAGGAAGCAAATAAATTTATTACTAACAGGGTGATCATTTGGAAACACCAGTTACTAAAAGAATGAGTGAGAACAAGGGTATTTGTTAAAAGTCTACATGGTGGAGGAGAGAAGACCTAAATTTGGAGTTCCACATCTCCATCATCGCTCTACACAGTGAGGAAGCCACCTCTCCCAACCATTTTGCCTCTCCCTGGTGACACCTAACTCTGAAACTCTGAACCTGGAAACCCAGGTTAAGTGGAAACCTGTGGTGACATCAGGTCTGGTAGCCTGAAGATTGGTTCAGAAACTATAATATAAACTCATGGACCTTTGGCCACTTTGTAAGCACTCTAGCAGGCTGCATATATTCCCCTCATCCCTTCCCTCACACCTCAGCTCCCACTCTAAGCAGATGATTCATTGATTCGTCTCTAGAGATCCAAAAGGTCCTCCCTTCAACCCTATTCCTTTCTCAAATAAAACATTTCCAGATACTGCCATTCCTCAATTTCAAATCTGAATATATAGCCAAGAGTTGCCAATCACTTAAGGAAGGTCTTCAGTCCAAAAGAATGGATGAAACCAAATGAACTTAAACAAATGAACATAAAAAATCAAACAAGGGACAAAGACAGTAAAGGAATCAAAAGAAAAACATAAAAGAAAAGTAAAACTATAATATATTCAGTGAGTAAAGAGAAGTATTATGAAAAGAATAATAGAATAATAAAGATTTATTGGATCTGTTGTGTATAATAGTATATGTTTAAAATATTTTAATAGGAGTTTGGGAAGATTAATTCAAAGAAATATTATCTAGGTAGGGAAAAAAAGGTAC
Organism: Galeopterus variegatus; assembly: GCF_000696425.1. Taxonomy (NCBI): domain Eukaryota; kingdom Metazoa; phylum Chordata; class Mammalia; order Dermoptera; family Cynocephalidae; genus Galeopterus; species Galeopterus variegatus. The sequence continues at coordinate 100,945 of NW_007729468.1, forward strand.
AGAGGTATGAAGTAGGAGAGAAAAGAGAATAATAGTGGCTCAACTTAATCTAGGAGGTCCAACATTGAAATGATAAGTGTTCAAGAAAGAGACAATGAAGAAAGTGGAGGGGAGGAAATTGAAGAGCATGAATCCCCAGAATAAAAGACACAAATTATCAGCACCAGACATGAAAAAACAATCAAGTTACATCCTTGTAAAAGTTCAGAAAACAAGGTAGAGCTCCTATGGGTTTCCAGAGGTGGGAAAAGAATACATGTAGAGCAATAAAATCAAATGTCAAATGTCATTGTCATTATTAGCAGCTCTGATCAGAAGAAAGGGAAGCAATGCCCTAAAGTTCTGAGGGAAAATGGTTTTTGAACTTAAAATTCTATGCCCAGCTAAACTATCATTCAAGTGTGAGGAGAGAATAAAGACATTTTCAGGGATACAATGTCTGAAAAATAAATCTTCCATGAATTTTTTTCTTAGAAGCTACCAAAATGTACCAGATCCAGGAAGAAATCAGTGTAATTTGGAGCAGGAAGGATGGATAAATGAAGAAAATGGTCCAGATGAAAAGCTTATAGAACTAACATATTATCTGATGAGTGAATGTTTAGAAAAATTACTTCTAAATATTTAGTGTTGTGTTAGAAAACTCAGGAAAAACAATTTACCATAAACATAGACAGTTAAGCAAATTGTTTTTAAAATTCTATTATTAATTCCAAAGTGAAAATTTGTAAATGATAGGATTGGAAACACAGTGAACAAAACTGCCTACATGTAATAAAGTAAAGATGGACTAGTAATTTAATTTTAAAATATGGTATACCTAGTTTGTAAGGGTAATAAAAAGAGCATGGGATGGGGGTAGTACTAAAAGAGGCAAATCCTCAACACCTAAAAGAAGCCAATAGATAAGGCCTACAATAAAGAAATCATCCCTATGAACGTTATTAAATGTCGAAAAAATACCTTAAGAAAAAACTTTAAAACTTGAAAGTTGTTTTTCTTTTCCCTTGACAAGAAGAATTTAACATTTGATAAACTTGATCAAGGGATTACTTTTTTGTTTACAGGTCTTTTTGTACTATGTGTTTGTTGCACCTGCCTGTGTGAGTGGCTATGGTAAAAAAAACATTTAATAAAAATTAAATATCATCAAAGGCAAGAGTACAGATTGCATTTTTTAAATTGAAGGCCTTACTGATTTTTTTAAAGCAGCATTAGCATACTGTGCAGAGAAAGTAATTTTATTTCTGATGATTCAATACTCAACAGTGATTCAGGTTCAGTCTTACGAATGTCAACTTTGGTTATATAAAAAGTACAGATTGCATTTTTTAAATTGAAGGCCTTACTGATTTTTTTAAAGCAGCATTAGCATACTGTGCAGAGAAAGTAATTTTATTTCTGGTGATTCAATACTCAACAGTGATTCAGGTTCAGTCTTACGAATGTCAACTTTGGTTATATAAATAGAAACTGTAAGAGACTGTAATGGATATGTATCTAATCTAGGGCATAAGTGGAAAAATCCTAACATTTTTTCTTTTGATAAGTGATTTTTTAAAAATTTTCTCAGGTTGCAGAAAAGTAAATTAGTGAAATAAGATTTTGAATGACTTTAGGTATAGAAAATCTAAATTAAAAGAGACTAATTTTGATGTTTCTTAAGGATGGAGTCAATTTTGTTATAATGAATCATTATACTGCTACTGATTCTTCATCAATTATGCATAAAGCATTTTTAAGATTGTTTACAACTGCAAAATATATGCTGTTGATATGCGGTTGACTGCTGTTTTAATCATATTCTATGTTTTTTTTTACTCTTCTATTTAATACATGAAGAGCTTTGCATGCTGTATTTGGGTCAAGAAGGAATTAATTTTTACAGACTATGTATTTATGAATATTTCTTTGGTGATTTAGAGATGCTCATCATTTATCATTTGAAGTTTTTATTTATAATACAAACTTTAGTCAGAAAAAAGAATAATAAAACTGCACTTACTAAGTCTCAATTGAAAAAAAAATCACAAAACTTAGAAGAGGTTTCCAAGAACTGGCAAGTTAGCATGTCACAAAGCCTCCTGGTAATGAAGCTGGTAAATTATATTTCTGGTATTTGCTAGTCTGGGGGTCACCTTTAAGTAGATATGAGAAACAATTAATTATTTCTCTGTGTTTAATGAAAGCATTAAGATCTATCAGCTAATGAGAGAGAGAGAGCAATTCACTTAAGCATATGGAGGCAAAAACAAGATAGGTTTAATATTTTAAGGATATAAAATAGTTCTGAGTTAACAGGAAATTCCTAACTACTCTGGGTCCCATCTTTTCTGCCAGAGTGATTGTACTTCAGTAAAAATATACTCTTCTTCCTGAACAAAGGAAGTGGAACCAATACAATTATGCAACCACCCTTGAGCGAACACTGACTGGCCATGGACCCGTGTTCACCAGCCTCCTCCCCTTCTTCAGGTGATGGCTCCAAGTAGTCACCAGTCATGAATTGTCTATCTAGACATTACATCAGGTCAATTACAGTTATATTTTCATAGAAAAAATTGATTGTCACATTATTAAATTTGTATCAGTAGGAACAGCCTCAAATGGAAGATTTAGAAGGGAAAACTTAATTGTACTTTTGGGGGTGGAATAGCTGTTATCATTTACTAATAGTCGCTGTCATATGCATTTTGCAAAGCAGCTACTACATCAGAAAGTCAAATCATCTGGGAAAATTAAGAGCCATCTATGAGTGACTGGCTTATATAATACTTAGATTTTCAAGCAAAGTTTTAAGACAATCATATTTATATCTTGGCCATTCCTATCACTTTATTCTCACTATTTTTACTTAGAACAATTGTCTCGTGGAGATAATATAGAAACAATCCCTAATATGACTGTGTCCTACAAAAATTGCAGGTACAATCTGTGAATTCTTCCCTGTTTTTTACCTAATACGGAACATATCCAACACTTTCACATCAAGTAATTTACTTCACCATAGTAACTTTACAGATACCAAAGCCTATACAAAACTGTAGATTTTTAGTTCTTTTCACAGAAGACAAATGCTCTATGCTGGTTTTAAGTGGCAGGTGGGGAGGAGAAAATCTCCATTTACTCTAGAACTGAAAGAGTGTGATAACCAAGCAGTACCAAAAGGAATTCCTAAACTACTGTTTAATATCAGAAAAAAAGACAAGACCAGTTAAGGCAATATTTTATTCATAAGAAAAAACAGTTTAGGACTGAATAATGTGTCTAGATACTTTAGGTATGAGAATTCCATAACAGAATTTGGCAAGAGGATCCCTAACTAAACACGATTGGAATCCTACCCAAGTAAATTAGTCCCCTCTCTTAGAATTTGTCTTCCCAGTTCTCTCCCTAATGATTATTCAGCCAGATCTCATATTTATTGCCTATAATCTTATCCCTTAAATATATAAGGTGTGGCTGTTGATGTGGTCTCTAATTATGTTTACTTAATGAAGTACACGTTACCAGTCACACAATTGTGCTGCTGATTTTTACTTAAAAAAAAACACCTAAAAACGTACACCAAAAATTGTGTTCGAAGAGAGCACTTTCACTCACAAATGGCAGAAAATGCAGGGCAACCTAGTTTAAGAAAAGAGGGAGCTGATTCACCTACTTGAGAACTACAGGGGAAGGCAGCTTGAGATGCATCTTTAGGTACTTGAGATATCAAATATCACCAGCACCCAGCAGCCGCCCCCCTCCCGCCTTTGCTCTCGGCAGAAAATGCAGGGCAACCTAGTTTAAGAAAAGAGGGAGCTGATTCACCTACTTGAGAACTACAGGGGAAGGCAGCTTGAGATGCATCTTGAGGTACTTGAGATATCAAATATCACCAGCACCCAGCAGCCGCCCCCCTCCCGCCTTTGCTCTCCTCTCTTCGCTCCTGGCTTCTCTCTTTTCTCCCGCCACTTCACATCTCCTGCAGGTCTCCACATGGCTTCATACTTACGCAAGTTTTCCTCCTGTGAACAGGGATGGCTTCGGCTTTCCCGATCTCACACCCTCTAAGATTCAGCCTAGTGGGAGAATTCTCATGTCTCTTCCCGGAATTCCTGGTGAATGCTTACTTTTACTTCTTTCTGGGTGATAGAAACTACTACCAAACAATCTACAATTGTGGATAGGAGGATGGTATATATTGATTAATCCAGACCCATGTTCCACCCCTGAACCCCATCTGTATTAGTTTCCTATGGCTGCTCTAAAAATAACTGCAAACTTGGTGGCTTAATAAAACACACATTTATTTTCTTGTCGTTCTTGAAGACACAAGTCCAAAATCAGTTTTACTGGGCAAAAATCAAGGTGTTGGCAAGGCCATGCTCTCTCCAGAGGCTCTACCGGAGAATCACTTGTTTGCCTTTCCAGCTCCTAGAGCTGCATTCCTTGGCTCTTGGCCCCCTTCTCCATCTTCAAAGCCAGCAGCATTAATATCTTTCTTTAGTGATGACATTGCCTTGTTCTATAGTAAATCTCTCTTTGCCTCCCTCATATAAGAATATTTGTAATGACATTTAAGACCCACCCAGATAATGCAGGATAATCTCTTCATATCAAGATCCTTAACTTAATTCCAATTGAAAAATCACTTTTGCCACATAAAATAGCTTTCACAGATGCCAGGGATTGGGACCTGGGTATCTGTGGGGGTCATTATTTAGCCTACTACACACCATTCAAGTATAAAAACAGGGAGGAGGAGAGATAAAACTCAGCAAATGTTGGGAAGATAAATAGCAAATATCTCCTACTGAGGTGTCAAAGAAGCTGTTTTTGTTTTAGTTTGTTCATCTTTTGTAATTATATTTTCAAAACAAAGGTCCTCTTTGTACTTCTAATTATAATTTAACTTCAATGGCCACATTATCAAATGTTACATAGAAAATATAAGCACATAATGGGAAGATGAAGACCCAGTTGTGGCTTGATCTTTGCATGGCATAAAATTATCTATTCTAAGGACAGTTTAGACATTAGAAGTCTCTTCAAATTATAGTATTAGTATCTTTTTGTGGCTTGAAGATAGAACTGTGCTTTGTTCACCTCTGAAGAAAATGAATCAAACAAGATTTTTAGTCATGTACAGTAAAATAACTGTAAAAGAGGTCAGTCAATGTCTTAGTCTATTTCATGTTGCTATAACAGAATACTGCAGACTGGTTAAATTATTTAAAAAAAGAAAAGAAAGAAAAGAAAAAGAAATTTATTTGGCTCACAGTTCTGGAAGCTGGAAAGTCCAAGGACATGGCACCACTGCTCAGCACCTGGGGAGGGACTTCTTGCTGATTCATCCACGGTGGAAGGCAGAACAGCAAGAGAGCAATTGTGCAAGAGAGCAAGAGGGGGCCAGGCTTGCTCTCACAGCAACCCCCCCTGGCGATTACTAATTGATTCCCGTGATTGCAACATTAATCCATCACCTGTTATTAGGCCACATCCCCAAACATTGTTGCATTGGGGATTAAGTTTCCAACACATGAACTTTGGGGAACACACGTAAACCATCGCAGTTGATAATGAACATGTTTTCTATTCCAAAATATGCATGAGAGACTAAATTAGCTTCAATTACAACCTGATATTAAATAACAGATATTTTGTAAAATAAGTTACATTGCCCAACTTCTGTGCTTTTGAATCTTCACAAGTGTGGGGACACTCCTCTTAAATTGGCTGCTCGGTGTACCTTCTTTTTAGTGTGATTGGATTAATTGCCCTCCCCCTCAGTCTCAAAGTACAGTATAGTTTTCAGACTTTCTGGAGGAAGAAGGGACAGGTGTTTTGGCTCAGAATTAAAACTGTCTACCCTTATGCTTCCATGGTATTTGATTGGTTTCCTTGAACAAAGGAATTAAATGATTATGAGGGAGGCAGAGTTATATTTTGGGTGAGATTTGGGTTTAGATTTGGGTTTAGATCTCAACTTTGGCTAGTATCTATTGTGAGACTCTGACAAAATTTCTATACCTCTCTGGTCCTCAGTTTCTTTATCCACAGAATGGAAGATAATAGTTATTATCTAGGGTTACAGTCATAATTAAATATGTAAAGCCAGGTTTGCAGTGCCCAAAAACTGGGGTACTTTTATCATTGTATTCTCTTACTCGGAAATATTTTAATGTGTCATTTTAGTCAAGTGCTTTGAAGGAACTGTATGTCAATTAACGACTTGGTGACTATTTACTCTGCGTGCTTCCTGAGGGAGCTTTCAATCAGCTATGTACAGTTTCAAGTAGAACAGAGTACAACACACCCATTAAAAGCTATTTAGTGTCACCTAATGTAATATAAATATGTTTAAATTCAGCCATTATTTTAAATAGTTGAAAATATTTTAAACAATTTATTTAAAAAAAACATTAGGTAATAACTTTCAGTGACTGAAAACCTCCAAATTTTGGACAAGATTCAAGATTTTAAGTATAAAGTGAGAAATTAGATAATAAAGGCTATCTTAATGAGTGGTGTGGCAAATGAATTCAGCAACCTAGGCCAGATGCTAAGACTGGTAACACTACATCTCTATGATTCATATATCTGCATATACCTATTGGTCTTAAGTTTATCTATGGGCATGAGGAAGTTATGTGAAAACAGTGACACAGAAAGCAGTTCACAAAAGATATAAAGCCTTGGCTTTGTTGTCATATTAGTGATAGCTTATATCTGTTTACGTTGGTTTGGCATGTATTACTAATCATATATTTAAAGTTAAAATGTATGGTGTTCAAAAACTTAACTTTAAAATATAAATTCCTACTTATATTTTTCCCTTACTCTTCTAACTTTGATGCTATAAATAGAAAAGAAAAAGTAAAACTCTGAATACTGGCAATCAAAATAATTCCAATTATCAAATAAGTACTGGAAAAAATCTTTCTTTCTCTGAAATGAACATATACAGCACAAAATGTTAAGAGACTAATGAGAAAAAAATCTGTGTGATTAATTTCTCAGGGGTCTTTGTTTTGTTTTGTTTTGGCCTTTACTGAAAAGATTGTGAGGAGGGCAATTTTGGTTAACAACCCTAAAATATACTAAAGTCGCTTGAATTTTGGAACCTGAGACTTAACAATGAGGTAATATGGCATTCAGAGATCTATCTATTATAGACCCAAAATAATGTTTCTTCTATTACTTCATAAGGTGCCCTAAGCCTTTAATGAATAAAAATGTGACTTTCTAAAATAACTAATACCTTTAATTAAAAAATAAAAATGGAAGTAACTTTCTGGCATTTTCCCATAAAGAATACAATGTTCATAAACTATGTAAAGAAGGAGAAGCTCGAATTAAGTTATTAGTCCCTGCTGAAAATTTAATGAAACTTACATAAGTAATACTTACTTTAGAAGCATAATTTTTGGCTTTAATAATTTATTATTCCTAAGGTATGTAATTATTTAAAGAGTTTTTGTAGAGCCACTTGTATGGGAAAATGCTGAGTCTTAGACAAAGAGATTAACTCTTTTCACCAGCAAGAGTGAGAGGGATTTATGCTATCCAAAAGAGAAGGAAAACAGGCCAGCAAAATCATTCATCTTTCATAATAGAGCCTTTCTACTTAGTTATTAACAACAATGGGCAGGTTGGACCATCAGTCTGCATTTTGTCTTGAATTTTGTCTACTTCGTAGTATAAAGAATCTTTATAAACCAATCTCACTTGGTTGATTTTAGCATATTCTGTTTTTAAAAGCAACTCAGCAATAGCTGCAAAATTAGGTATTCATTTTCCTGACCCAAACTTGGGGGCATTAAGTATATGCCAAGCCAAAGTTCTTCCTGAAGATGTCAGTACTCTTCCTATAAGGCCATCTGTGATTAAATGTTTTTATCACTGAGGTGGAAAAATAGATGCCAGAGCCAACTGAGATGGGAGTAGGAGGGGCTCATCTTTTCCTATGGAAATACTTGCCCACTTGTACAGGCCATGTTCATTATACCACCCAGCACACAGCTGCTATCTCAACTGCAGAGATGTATGAACTCTGCAGGTTAGGAGATGGATGTTACAATATGAGAAAACGGATTTAAATTTAAAAAAACCCCACATTTTTCAGTGTTTGAAAACCCACTATCTCATTTGCATAAATGTGTATTGCTTGCACCAGCTTTGGTCTAATCATTTTATTTTTCCGTCACTCATGCACCAGTAGTTTTGACTACCTTCTTTGGGTCAGGCATTATTCTACACACTGAGCATACAGGAAAAAACACAACAGACGAGGTCTTTCTCCACTTTGAAAAAGATAATAAACATAGGAACAAATTAATGAACTACTTCAGGTTGTGCATTTCTATAATGGAAATAATTAGAGTACCTAGATAGTAGTTGGGGGGACTCCTTTAGAAGGGATGGTCAAGAAAGGTTTCCAAAGTTTTAGCACCAGCATCTGAGCTAGAACTTAACAGAGGGCTTGTTTAAGTGAAGAACCAGATAAGGGAGTAAGAGTGTCCTGAGATGGAAAACATCTTGGCAAGGATGAAAAATTAAAAAGAAGTAAGTGAATCTAGAAAGTTGTGAGGGTTAAGGAAAATGGCATTGAACATTAAAAAGGTATTTAGAATTCAAAGCTAAATGGCCTTAGGTTTAAAAAGTCCAGTTGGGAGGTTTAAATTTTATTAGAAGACTATTTACTATGAAGTCACTATGATATATTTTATAACAATTTTCTGCTCAGTGTAAGTAAATGGTTAATTTAAAATTTAAAAATATGCTTCAGAAGTTACCATGTTTTAAGTAGTTGTAAACTAGAGCTGGTTGATCTAAATATGTTTTATTTTTAATGACATTAAAAATAAAATTACTATGTAAACCTCAGTATTTGTTAGTATTTATTTGTAAGGAAAATTCAGGAAAACTTTGGAATTCCTGGGGAATGCATTATGGTGCTTCTCCCAGAAGAAGAGGGTAGTTGGTGAAGGAGGTGGAAGGGAGAGAAGACTGATAAAGCTGTAGGGTTCTGTGAAATGTGAGCTTTCCCCTCATCCTCTGCTTCCTTTTCCTTCTGTATCCTGTCACACACTTCACAGCTGAGACTCACAGAAAAGAAGCTCAGCTTAGCCCTATGGAGAGCTCTCAAAACTACGGGCTTTAGGTTTTGAAAGATCCTTATAGTTCCTCTCAGGGATATCTGTAATAAACAGGAACTTGTTAACTACTCAGAATATTCAGATAGTAGACTCTATAACACCCCCACAACATATGTATGCAAACACACAAAGGACTGTCTATATTTGAGCGACATTCAGTTTCTGTTTCAGCAAATTAGGAAATATTTCCAATATTTTGTTTTCCTAGAAAAGCATCCCAATTTCTTCTGTAGTTGATTGCTTGAAACCTGGTGAATATACTTGTCATAAGAGAGTATTTTTCACCTTCATAATTGCATTAAAAGGTCATATGTGAAAATAAGTTGACTATTTGACAAAAAGTATGCAGTCTTTTCTATTAACAGATTTCTGAAACAGTGTTCATTTGAAAATAAGTTGACACTGGTAGCATAACATCCAGTGTGATTTTCTAGAAAGTCTGATCAGCAGGAAATACAAATCTTTTAGATTTGTATTTATTGAATGGTGTGCCAATATTTACAATAAAAATAAATGATATCAATCATTTCCTTTACTCCTGTACTACATTCCCACAGTGTTCCATATCACTTTATGACAAAACTTTTCTCCACTTTTGAAATAATCAAAGTGACACAATTGCCATTGCATTCTTACCTCAGTGGCTAGGAAAAGAAATAATTCAATGCAGTTGTCTTCATCTGACATACGCATAACCTCTAGAAGTACAGAAAGTTTCCATAGGTGCTAAACAAGCTCACAGATAGTTTAAGGAAATCAAATTCCACACCTTCAACTGCCATGAGAACCTTCATGCTCAGTCTGATCTGTCTGTGAGCGTTCCTGGAGTAGGAGTGTCATTCTTTTCCCTTTCTCCTTTTGCACCTGTCCTTCTCCCACTTGATACCTTCTTTATCACTGTCCTTCACATCCACCTTGAAGCTTAATGTGATGCATTGTACAAAGAAAAAAAGAGCTCTGACTGCAAACAAAGGAATATTTTCATATATTGGTGTTGGTTTTGAGAAAGTGAATTACTCTAAAAATGGGATTTAAAAAATTTGTTTGCAATGTGAGTTTTTACCAATTATTTGCTTTCAACAAACTGGAAGGAGAATCCAAATAAATTGCCCATTGACGGATTATGAAATTGCTTATGATATGTCAGTACATGATTTTGGCATGTAATTCTGAAGAAATTTAAGTGGGTGAGGAACACTGTCCTAACAAAATTTTATTCCCTAAATTTGTAATCAATTTCTCATAATTTGACTTCTCCCCTAAAAAAATTGAAAAGGAAAAATAGCAATGAAATTGATGCTGAACCTGTCTCATTTTAAGAAGCAACCCACTGATCTCAAAATCATTTGCAATAAAATTATACTCTATGTTAAATGTTACTCTATCAAAACTTACTTCCAATCTATTTTGTTTTGATTAAATATACATTTTTACCATTGTAAATGTAACTTCATCCTGAAAACACATTGTAACACTTAGAGCATTATGGTCACAGGAATAATAATAATAATAATACCCTAAATATATATATATATGCATGGATATTTTGATGTAGCAAAATAATCTAAGATGATCAGTGAAATAACTTAAAGCATAATTTTATGCTCCATAAAGAGAAAATTCTGCAGGAGATGTAGAATGAAATCGCAATTCAAGGAGATGAAGTCTTGTAAAGTTTTCAACTGTTAGAGAACTTATTCATGTATCATTTAAAGGTATGATGACAGTCACAAATTGCTAAGGCATGAGGAGTCCACTACATTAGAAAGAATAATATAACAGTGGATTTTAAATATTTACAATATGCCAGAAGTTATGTTCTTTGCAACTTTTAAAAATAATTATAAACAAGTTTGGAAATTAACTTAAAAACAAGTACAATGATACAGTTTTTCAAAATTCTTTTAAGAATTGTTTTGAAAAAACATTTATCTAATGGGCAAAAACTATGAAACCTCCTTTAGAAGAATAATGACTTTGCAAAGACAGTTCTCACTAGAAGGCATTTCGTGCAGCCCAACAAGCTGAAATCCAAAATCCTCACAGTGGTCTATGCTATGTCCCCAGTCCTCCCTGTCCTACAGTTCTTCCCATGATTGTTTCACCTTAGTTACACTGGGCTCCTTGTTATTCTTCAGACACACTAGTTGAAGTCCTGCTTCTGACTTTTGCATTGCTTCCTCCCTCTACCCAAAACACTCTTTCCCCAGATGGTTCATGTGTTCCCTCCTTCGAGTCATTGTCACCTACTTTTTGAGGTCTGCCCTTATCCTACATAAAATTGCAATCCCCTCATCATCATCTCAACCCTTTTCCTTGCTACTTTACTTTTTCCCTCTTACAGTGACTCTGATGCACAATGTAATTGGGTTATTTATTATGCTTTTAGTCTCCACCTCCTCTGGAATGTGAGCCCCACAAAAGCAGAGACTTTTGTTTCCTTTGCTCGCTGCTGTATCACAAGTACCTAAAGAGTACCTGCAACTTAGGAGGTATTCAATAAAAGAGGTGGCATGGATAGATATCCAAGTTGCTTCTAAGACTCACACCCTGCATATCAAAGGCTTCTTTAGAAGGAAATAACAAAACCTTTATAAATTTAGTTTTCAAGAAATATCTTGCTACTGTCAGCAGGAATAATGAGGTCTACCATAATGGATTAAGGAATCAAGGAAATAAGCCATCCTTATTCTCTGTAAGTCATTTATTAGATATATAATTTAGCTTCACTACCAGCAAGATCATAAAGAAACTTATATTCACTTTTTATTCATTCTGTCTTTCTGTTAGTTAATCAAAGAACATTTATTTAGCATCTGCTGGCTACTGCACCACTGATAGAAAGGGAAATAGGAATTTGCCCCGTCCCCCCGACCAATGATACTACAATCTAGTAAGATAAAGCAGTTCTTCTTTTTTTTTTTTTTTTTTGTCTTTTTCCATGTCCGGCAATGGATCGCAACCCTTAGTGTCGCCCCCGTACCGGACCGGGACCGGCAACGGGATCGCAACCCTCGGTGTTGCTCCCGCGCCTCGCTCAGCCAGTGAGCGGGAACCGGTCTGCATGTGGGATCCGAACCCTCGGAGCGAGCGCCGCCGCGCTTCCCAAGCGGCACACTATAGCAGTGCGCCACCGGGCCGGCCCAACAGTTCTTCTTTTTCAATTGTTTATTTCTTCAAAAGAAGTTATACCCACATTTGTATATAAATTAATATGCATATTAGTATACATTAGATATATTAGTATATATCCCCCCCTCCCCATAGAAATTTCATAGGTAATCTCAGAATGACATGAAAGAAGAAAAGGGCAAGAATAACCAATATATTTTGGAAGAGAAGGAAGATTTTATATCAATGAGCTCTTTATCTAATATCAAAGCTTATTATAAAGCTACAATAATTAAAAGTGTAGTATTGACAGAGGGATAAATAAATACCACAATGAAACATAATGGAGAGTCCTGCATATATGGAAGTTTGCAATACGACAGAAATGGCATTATGTATAACTCATGGCTGGATTATTAAAAATAGTATTTAAAATTTTGTTCTTATTATGAAAAAAAACCTTAATCTTCACCCCAAACAAAGAAATTTCAGATGGCCTAAACACTCAAACTTAAGAGCAAAAATTTAGAAATATGTAGAGGAAAACTTAGAAGAATATATTTATTAATCTTGTGGAATAGAAAAGATTTCATAGATAAGACTAAGTAAAACAGTAACATAAAAGAAAGAATTGATTTACTTTATCAAAGCTATCATAAACAAAGGTAAGAGAGAAGCACAGAATGGAAAAATGTTTGCTTGATCTATAAGGAATGGAAGATTATTATAATATATAGAGAGTTTATATCAATCAATAGAGAAAATACAAACCACCAAATCAATAAATTGACAAAACATATAAAATCCAGAGACTAAAGTATCCAAGTGACCAATAAACAGAAGAAAAATACCCTCATAAATGAACAGGAACATCCAAATTAAAACAATAATGACAACATTTCACATTCATTTAACTGGCAGAAATTTAAAAGTCTGATACTGCCAAGTGTTGCAGAGAATGTGAAGTAAATCTCACATAATGTTCATTGGAGAATAAGTTGGTCGAATAACTTAGGAGGGTAATTTGGAAATGTGTAATAAGTTAAACATGCTCAAATGCTTTGACTTAGCAACTTCTAAGTACAGTTTGGATAAACTCTTGCACAGGTATACAGGGAACCATGTATAGGCATGCTTGTTATAGCTTCTTAATACAAATAATATATTAAAAATAACACAGATAAAAAGAAGCTAGATAAATTGGTATTTCACATGGTATACCATAAAGCAGTTAAGTAAATGAATTAGATTAATATTTGTCAAAGTGGTTAAATCAGTGAGAAAAAGACAAACACAGAGTAATAATTATGGACAGCATGATACCATTTATAAAATGTGCACAACTCACAATTCAATGCAATATGTTGCTTCCAGGTACATATGCATGTACGAAAGGTGGGTGGGTGGAAACTACCACCAATTTCTCCCTCTTCCAGAAGCCCGTAACACCCTCATACAAAATATGTTTTGTATATTTGCATTTTATGGGTAACTTTTTATCAAATAATTGCAATGTTTTTATCTAAAAGACATAAACAGCCATCTTCTCCCTGGGAAATTCTTTGCACTTCATGGTCTTAGTCAATAACTGTAAATTTACCGCAATGCTAACCACACAATTGTCTAATTCCCTGATGACTTGTTTGTCTTTCTCACTAATAGACAAGGGGCATCACACCAGAGACCAGAAGTCCATATATAAAAACACTGAATCTTCACTTCTGTTATGAGACCATGTAATCACATACCCTCTACTTATATACCAGGAAATCATCTCAGGGAAAGAAACGGAGAAGGGGAGGTCACCTAAGAAACTGGGTACTTTTATTCAAAAGAGAATTTACCTTTTCTAGGAGATATAAGAGTACATACCTGAGCAATGGAATATAAACACCAAGGTAGCAGATTGTTTTTGTTTTGTTCATTACTGATCCCCCTGCCCCAGCAGCGTGTCTCACACTTAGGAGTTCCTGAAGGAAGGTTTTGCTGAATAAATGAAGAAGTCAAGTTGTTCTATGATTGCTGTATCAGACTATATATAAATTGGATAGAGAGCCCATGAGAAAGACCAGAGCAGAGTCAGACAGGCGTCCATGTTGCTGTATCATGTTGAATTCGTGGCTCCTCCACAGGTCAGCATGTTAGGAAATGGTAGTTCCTTAGTGTGGGGCAGCTTCGTAAGGTTCTTTAATTTATTCAGGGACTAGGCAGGGGAAAGAAGGAGAAAACTATTAAAAGAAATTCATGGGTACTAGAACCCCAGAAAAGGTGAATACGACGTCCTCTGAATTTCCTGACTCTTACACAAGTAACCTTTCTACAGCGTTTGACAGGCCATTATCTCCTCTGCAGCTCTCCAGGGAAGACGCAGACTGAGCAGCCACTTCCTTCCTGTCAAGATAAGACAGAATGTCTCTACCCTAAATAGTGTTCCTTTTCTTTTAAAAGTTCCTTTTATATCTTAAAGGTTAATCATCAAGAGCTATTTGTTATCTTTCCATTGTGTTTCTTTTCAAGGAAGTTTTTTTCTTAGAGAAAAAAAGAAAAAAGTGGAAAAAAGAAATTTTTATGGAACTGGGTTTGTCGGTTGTATAAATTTTTTTCCACACAACTCTAGGATTCCATGAAAATGTGCTGAGGTTCTTGGATACCCTGACCAAAAAGGGTTACCTGCAGGTATTTAGTGACAATTATCATTTCTTTCATATTTCCTACTGAAAATATCCCTGAATCTAGTGTTTCCCCTTTTTCCAACTCTAAACAATGTATTTAAATTTACACTACGGTGATGCATCTGTTCCCAAGTACAGATGGAATCCACACCAAAAAGATAAGAGAATAATGTGACTGCTTGATCAAGTTTCTATTTTTAAACATGTTTTAACTATGTGACCAAACATTGGAAAACTTTTGGGTTTTTTTTTTTTCCTTTACTGCCACCCACATTGGTATGTGTCAGTTATGATTAAAGAGAGTTTCTTTAAATATATAGATTTTGAAGAATGGATTTCTTTTAAGTGGACTATACTGTATCAAATAGTTCAGTGATGGATGACATGTTTGGGGAAATATGATCTTACTCATTATACCATAATTCAGTTCATATTCAATAATATTTAACTCCATTTATTTGATCTTGGCATAATTTGAAGAAATAAATGAGATAAATATATGTTTCAATGCCAGCTTAAACAATTTTGATTCACTGATATTTATTTGCTCCCTCCGGTAAAATGTATCCCATGNAAATATATGTTTCAATGCCAGCTTAAACAATTTTGATTCACTGATATTTATTTGCTCCCTCGGTAAAATGTATCCCATGGCTGGATGATAGAATATCACCATGTCAGACTAGTTTTTATTGGCTTTTAAAGTGTGCTTCCTCAGACCAACTGGTGCCCTACATGAAGAACTGTTTTTCAGAGCACTGATTGTAGCACATTCATTCTTAATGAGATTGGGCGATGCAGCCATTTTCAAATTGATGCAAGTAGATGTATTCTTCACTATAGTTAGTAAATGTGACAAATGAAAATGTTTATTTTTCCTAGCCTTCATTTAAATATTGTGTTTTTAAAGTACACCCTTATTTGCTTAATTCATCTACTTCTGTGATACATTGTAGTAAGTAATTTCTAAAGACTTTGCCCATCTATAACTCCAGCTGTTTTCACTAAAAGAGATTTTTGCACCAACTCTGCATTTGATCTTCAATTTCTATATAATATATCTCCCTGAAAGGTTAATTTTGCCATCACCAAAACTAAAGCTCAAATTAACTATCTTTCAGATAAATGTTGTTTCAGTTATTGAAGCAGAGTACAGACTTCGATCAAGATGGTGGGATAGACAGTCCCCAGCACCACCCTCTCCCACAGTCAACCAATTTACAACTATTAAAAAGCAATGACAGCCAAGCTGGGGCCTCTAGAGCTCAGGGGAAGAGGAGCAGAGACCTACGGAGTGCATGAAGGAGGGAGAAGCCTCGACAAGAGAAAGGACTGCTCTGATTGTTTCGAGCCCCGACCACTTCAAAGCTCACCCTGGTGAGCACAGAGAGCAGGAGCTGGCAAAAGCCACTGCTGTGCACCTCGTGTGAAAGTGCTTGCAGGCTGCAGGGGAGAAGAGGGCCTTGGTGGACCCCAGGCTAGCAAGACCACTAACAGGATTCCCATGGACAACAGAAAAAAGCAGCCACTCAGAGGCTGGTGAGTCATTGCAAGGGACCAGCACACACCCATCCCATGGGAAGTGTTTGGAGTGTGGGC
>NW_007729468.1:117626-122028 GCF_000696425.1 Galeopterus variegatus
CCCACAGTCAACCAATTTACAACTATTAAAAAGCAATGACAGCCAAGCTGGGGCCTCTAGAACTCAGGGGAAGAGGAGCAGAGACCTACGGAGTGCATGAAGGAGGGAGAAGCCTCGACAAGAGAAAGGACTGTTCTGATTGTTTCGAGCCCCGACCACTTCAAAGCTCACCCTGGTGAGCACAGAGAGCAGGAGCTGGCAAAAGCCACTGCTGTGCACCTCGTGTGAAAGTGCTTGCAGGCTGCAGGGGAGAAGAGGGCCTTGGTGGACCCCAGGCTAGCAAGACCACTAACAGGATTCCCATGGACAACAGAAAAAAGCAGCCACTCAGAGGCTGGTGAGTCATTGCAAGGGACCAGCACACACCCATCCCATGGGAAGTGTTTGGAGTGTGGGCAGTGGGGAAGACAGGCCACTGGGGGAATACTGGGGCACAGCATGGACAGCTGATCTGCCCTCCAATTAGCATAGGCCCACTGAGTGGACACTGGTCAGGAATATAGAACTGTAGGGGTTGCAGTTTGCTGAAAAGACTCAGGTCCAGACTAGAGTTTCCACATAACCCAGGCGCACCGGACCTCACAAGACCTGTAAGTGTTTATGAGGTCAACCATTAAAACCTGAGCTGCACAGAAAGCCTTCCCCTGGGAATCAGCAGCAAAGCAGCAATTTAGTTCAACCTCAGGGTCTGGTCCCCACAGGAAGTTTCCCCATTTTGGAAGTAAGCAAAGGACAACAAATGAGTTCCAGTGCAGAGTTTAAGTGGTAGGAACAGCAAATAACCCAATGCAGAGCTGAAAGAAAACACAAAAAACCTACAGATCAGAGGCAAAGTTCTGATATTAACTAATTAAGGTCTAATACCACCAAAGCATACCTATAAAACCTAAAAGGACTGAAAGCCCGCAGGCTTCCAAGGTGGGATAGAGGGAGGGCTGAGGGCCTCAGCCATGCCCCAACAACATCTGCATCCAGCCTAGTGATGATCAGCAGGACACCACCAGAAGCACCCTGGGATCCCAAGCTGGAGTTGGGGGGCTGAGGGCCTCAGCCACGCCCCCCCACATCTGCATCCAGCACAGCTATGACCAAGCCACTGCTGGAAGCCCCCTGGGCTCTTCTGCCTGAATGAGGGGGTGCCATGGGCCTCAACCACACCTCTCCTCCTCTCACCCTAATCCCCCCTCCTCCTCCCCACCAACTGCTCTGTAACATATTAGAATGTAAAATAATAAGAAATAAATTTATTTCAGGAAAATGAAAGAAAGAAAGCAGAGTACAACTGTTCACAGTAAGTTGCCATCACGTAGCAGCTATTCTGATGACATTTGGAGAGCTGAAGAATTTTCCTCCAACTTAAAAGCTGCCCTGGCATCAAAAGACCTTCCTTGGCCCTCAAGAGAGCCTTTCCCCCAGCTCTCCTCCTGCATACAAATACCGTCAGAGAGGAAAGCCCAGGTGTTGAAGATGAGAAGCTCCAGGGGACACAGAGATTCCACCTGCTTCCACCTCTGTTGAGCAGTCAGGGAAAAGCAAAGGGGAGGATGGAAGAGAAAGCCTTAGGATTCTTCACTGTTCAACGGCTCCATATTCCCAGAAAATATTAGACAGGTGGAAAACATACTTCTGTTGTTATTGTTGATTGGTGCACATTTTACCAATAGCTCCAACTCTTTGTTGGAAAAAGAAAGGAGAGAAAAAGTGAGCTTAACAGATAAGCAACAAAGATAGTAGATGTTTTCCTTTGCCTTTCACTTCAAAATCAGTTGCATTAAAAGGCAATATTTATTCAACTAATTTCAGGATGTAAAGAGCCAAAAGTGTGTGGAAGATGTCCTCTAATCAGTGTTAACAATCACTGAAAACCATTCACACCTTTGCAAGGGTGTGTTGATTGTCAGTGAGTCAGTTCTTAATGTGGAAAAGCCCAGATAATTTTTTTAAAACAAACAAACAAACAAAAAAAAACCTTAGAATCTCTTTGTGAAGTCTCTGCTCGAAGCCACAATATTCATGAAGGTTTTTAATACAGATAATTTCTGTTTTGATTGTTTAAGCTCTTCTAAAAGCTCCATAACTTTTTATGAAACATCTTTTAGAACTGGGAGTGCAAAACAAAGCATTTCAGTTTTGGTTTTGTGAGTAAAGATGTAACAAAATTAAACACAGGCTTAAATGGCTACAAACTAGTGTTCGATAGAGGTCTTAACTGCTTAAGTATTTGCAGAGTCTAAAACTCCAATTGATTTCATTAATTCCAAAGCAACTAACAGGAGAAAATATTAGGTTTCTGCAGAATTTCTTGCATTAATTTGGCAATATAGTTCTCTGCATGATGAGACATGAAAAGAAAATCCTCCCATGTGAGTGTTATCTTGAAACGAATGGCTCCCCACCCATTTTGTTCTTTCTTAGGTTACCTTCTGAGAAAAAAACACTCAATATGAATTGTCTTTCTACAAATCACCACACCTGTTGATTAGGTTTTGATTTAAACTGTTGTTTTGGGTTTTGATTGAAACTGGTCACTGCAACATATTCATTCTTTCATTCATTCAATAAGCATATTTTAAATTACCTGATATCTAATTTGTTCCAGGAACTAAGAAAATGCTGGACATAAAAAGGCAAACAAGAATGTTCCTTGTTCTTTAAGTTGACAAATAAGTTAGGAAGCTGCCATATAAGCCAAAACTATCTTGCCAGATTGACAAGGGAGTGAGTAAAACTGCTGGAAAAAGGAGTGCATAAGCAAATGGACTTGTCATGAAGCATGCAAATTCTGATGATTGCACGTCTTACCTTATGGTTTGGGAATAAGGTTTCGGTGAGAGTTAGATTTTGTATGAATCAGGGTTGCAAAGGGAAGCAGACATCAAATGATATTTGACCTTTTATGCAATGCTAAGGAAGTAGTACTTTATCCCATAAACCAGTGTTTTTCAAAGTGGGATCCACAGAACACCAGTGGTCTCCATAGAGTGACCAAGTGGTCCAGAGTAGTTGAGTTGTTTTAGAAAGTGAAGTAATAAACGATTTCATTCACACGTTTCAGAAATTCGGAACGTAAAATAATTTTTACAAAAAAACATTGCTGTTATGACTATTATATTTTTTATTTTTTTATTTTATTTTTTTTCCTTTTTGTCTTTTTTCGTGACCGGTAACGGGATCGCAACCCTCGGTGTCGCGCCGCTGCGCTCCCAAGCGAGTGTGCCACCAGGCTGCCACCGGGCCGGCCCGACTATTATATTTTTTATTTTTTTATTTTATTTTTTTTCCTTTTTGTCTTTTTTCGTGACCGGTAACGGGATCGCAACCCTCGGTGTCGCGCCGCTGCGCTCCCAAGCGAGTGTGCCACCAGGCTGCCACCGGGCTGGCCCGACTATTATATTTTTTAAAAAGTATGCATGTATTACAGGGAATTAAAGTAAAAGCTCCTGCAAAGACCAGGCAGATCATGTGTATGAATAAAGCATGTTGTCTATAACTTGTTTTTCAGTGTTGAGGAGAAACAGGAAGGGAGGGAACTGTGAAGACTTGGAGCGCACATTCTCCCTAAAGAGGAAAGATGCTAAGCAGCTCAGCTAGTTGTTGCCATGTAGGAATTCAAGATATATTATATCATATTGTTATGTAATATCATATATTTTAATATAGAAAATATGTATTTATAATACATCTCTATATTACATAATATTTAACTATGCTTTATTATATGTATAGTATATATGTATACACAAAAAAATATTTTTAAAAAGTAGCCATAAGTCTGGATGTCTAGGCAAACTCTTTTAATATATATGTTGGCAAGTAAACCAAATTCAGAACACATGTGGGCCAGTCCTATGCAAGCCAAAGAACACACATTTGTGGGCCAGGTTTGGCCCCATCTCAACACTGCACGGATTGCATTGCTTCGTTCTTCTCTTCTAATACATGGTTAATGGGCGAAAGTACAAAGGGTTTCACTAGCTCAACTACTTTCATATCTCTTGCCTATTGTTGTTTAATATTTTAAAATATTTTTTATATTTATATTTTTAATATTTGTTAGATATTCATTTTATTGTTGACATATATTTTGTATACATGGAACTGGGTACTTTATTAAAAAATGAAATTTATTGCTTACAGTTTTGGAGAAGCCCAAAGTCTAGGGAACACTTATGGTGAGGCCTTCTTGGATGGTGGCATTACAGCAATGCAGGGGTCTCACATATAGAAAATGGTGGAGCAGAGAGATCAAACTTCTCATGTGCTCTTCTTTAAAAACTCTAGGAACCATGCCCCTGACAACCATTATTAATCCATTCACTAAGGCATGGCCCTACAGTCTAATCACCTTTTCAAGGTCCCATCTTTCAATTTTCACAATAGGATTTCGCACCCTCAACAGTTA
>NW_007729468.1:122645-123919 GCF_000696425.1 Galeopterus variegatus
CTTTTCAAGGTCCCATCTTTCAATTTTCACAATAGGATTTCGCAC
The DNA here is from genome assembly GCF_000696425.1 of Galeopterus variegatus. Taxonomy (NCBI): domain Eukaryota; kingdom Metazoa; phylum Chordata; class Mammalia; order Dermoptera; family Cynocephalidae; genus Galeopterus; species Galeopterus variegatus. Next base: position 122,691 of record NW_007729468.1, read on the forward strand.
CCTCAACAGTTATACTGGGAATTAAGTTTTGGGGGGACATACAACCCAAGGCATATTCCATTTACAAAAAATGTCAGTGGCTCAAAAGTGGTCCACTGAAGAATAAAACAAGTGGTGAAAGTAGAAATATAAATCCTTCGAAGCAAAAATACAACATAAATCTGTGTGTGCTGGGGAAAGGAAGTTGCCCAAAGCTACGTGACAAGAAAAAGTCAATGGTATTTCTGCTATAAGACTTTTAATGTTACATTATAATCATTAATCAACATTTGCATATCTTAAATGTGCTTGATACTATCCTAATCATTAGACTGTACTAAAGATCAAGCATTAAAAACATTTTTTTGCTATCAAAATTACTGTGTTGCCTTCTTATTAACATAATTTTCAAAGGAATCCATACATACCATGTCATAGGTAATCTTCATTATTGAACATGTGCATATAAGAAGAGAAACTGGAGAAATTAACAGGGAAATGGATGTTCAAAAATACACCTATCCACTGGTTCTTATTCAATTAAGCACTGGGTACTCAACTATACCCTTCAAATGTATGCACGACCTATCATTTATGAATAACTCTAAGGAAATTATTGTAACTCTCACTTTACTCCACACAGATGTGGAGAACAGATTCAGGCTCTATTATGTATTCAGAAAGTGGAAATTCTTATAATCTCTTAACATTTCTGATGGTGCTATAACAAAATTCTAAACCTATGATCTTCCATTTTACAAAGCTACTCTTCTGCTTTAATCCATGTAAACATGTGCCTACAGCATATTGAATAAGGCATAGGGTTAGTATAATTTTTAGCTGGGTGTTTTAAAAACTAATCAATGATTAGCAATAATTTTATAATTTTCCCTTTCTTTTCTCCTCTCTATATTTTTGAACCAAAGCACATTTTAACAAAGTCCACAAAGCTTGAAGTAACCATAACTCTAAAAATATAGGAGACAATATTTACAAAATATGAGGCTTAATATTGATTTAGCAGAAGGGTTCCCCTTTATCCACATCCTTGACAGCATTTTTCTATTTTTGATAATAGCTAGTCTAACTGGGATGAGATGATGTCTCAAAGTGACTTTGATTTGCATTTCCCCGATGTTGAGTGATGTTTAGCATTTTTTCATATACCTGTTGGCCATTTTTATGCCCTCCTTTGAGAGATGCCTATTCAGCTCCTTTGCCCATTTTTTAATTGGATTTTTTTTTTTTTT
>NW_007729468.1:124505-129887 GCF_000696425.1 Galeopterus variegatus
CTTTGCCCATTTTTTAATTGGATTTTTTTTTTTTTTTACTGTTAAGTTGTCTGAGTTCCTTGTATATTCTGGATATTAATCTCTTGTCAGATGCATAGCACAGCCATTATGGAAAACAGTATGGCAGTTCTTTAAATAACTACAGATACAACTATCATACAATCCAGCAATCCCACTACTGTATATATATGCAAAGGAAGGGAAATCATCATACTGAAGGGACACCTGCACTCCCATGTTCATCACAGCTCTATTTACGATAGCCGAGATATGAAACCAACCTAAATATCCATCAACAGGTGACTGAATAAGGAAAATATGGTATACATACACGATTAGAATACTACTCAGCCATAAAAAAGAATGAAATTCTGCCATTCACAGCAACACGGATGAGCTTGGAGAAAATTATGTTACGAGAAATGAGCCAAGCGCAGAAAGAGAAATACCACATGTCCTCACTCACAAGTGGGAGCTAAAAATAAACAAACAAACAAGAAAGAGACAAAGAAACAACCACCGAATAATACACTGAACTTTCAGGAGAGGACAGAACTATGGTTACTAGAAGTAGAAATGGGGAGGGGAGAGGGTTAATGAGAAATTAATGAGAAATTGGTTAATGGACACAAAGAATAATTAGGTGTTGCAATGATGAAAAAATTAATTAATCCTGATTTAACTATTACATATTGCACACGAGTATTGATAGTCAACTTTGTACCACAGAAATATGTATAAGCAATTATGCTTAAATAAAAAATAAATAAATATTAATTATGTATGTCTTTGGTGATAAATTTCGTAAATCATTTTCTTAACATTACTTCTCCTGGAAGTAACCAGTGCACTGAAATCCATTGTATATATAGAATGACATCTGGGAGGAATACTTTTCTTCTATGCTCTGAGATTTAGTGAATGGGGGCTTGTGAATTTAACTGACAATAGACCCAACAACAGGAGAAAAAAACAACACTTTATTCATATGATACATTAATGCACAATTCACTAAATAGCTATAGTTAGGGGCTTATATACATAATAGGGGTGAGGGATGGGAGAAAAGTCTTCTAGGGGAAGAACAAGCGGGTTTCTAGGTAAAGAAAAAGAGATAAGAAAATTTGTGATAACGTTCATTTATGCAGATGTGAGTGTTCTCCAATTTTTTCTTCATGGCCATAAAACTCTCCCTAGCCTCACTTTCAGAACTTTTTGCTTTTAATGAGATAAGAGAAGCTCAAGAAGGCTTCTTTCTGCATCTGTTAAATCTCAAATGACTTTAGTTTAAAATAATCTTCATGTCAAATCTGGGGATCTGACTGGGTCCCCACAATGTCAAGTCCTACAAGCACAAAGAAATCTCCCCAGAAATAAAACTTTTCCTGTGATGTTTGCCTATTGGCATCCTTTCCAGCAATTTCAAAAAATACTCATGGAATCTAATTGAATTGTTTTTTTTAATGATAAACTAATAAATTAGACCTTAAATGAATCTAACATAGCATGTAAAGTCAAGCAAGATAACCTGGACAAACACATTCAGTCTCAAATAAGTAAATGGTAACTGGGAATGATGAACTGAGGAGGAAAGAAACAGAGAAGAAGCAATGGCCTAAAAAAAAAAAAAAGAAGATAGATGTAGTTATCGAGTCTTTTCATCAAAATCCAAAAGAAGAACAAGGCTAATGGTCTAGTCAATCATTCCATTGTTTTGCTATCATTGCAAGAGCTAATACAGAGGAAAACTATCAGAATGATAATACCCATTATTCCATGGTACTGTTCTAAAATTCTACAGCCACAGCAAGTAAGTGAATTGCACAGTTTCTCAACATGACCTACAAATAATTAACAATTGCATTTCTTTTAAAATTTCTTATTAAAATATACGCATCCAATTCGTGTAACTACAGAACTCATTATCTTTTCTCCCCCAAAAGAAAAACTCTCCTGATTTCCCATTTTAGGTAATAATACCACTGTTGGTTCAAACTTTGTTAGATCAGTGGTGGCTTATATGCTTGTTTCTGGTGTTAGAAAATACATTTCTAACTATATTTTAATTTACTTTAAATATTATAATAAATAAAGATTGGTCCATTTAGTTTAAGCAAGAAGATTAGAAAATATATGAGGAATAATTTTTTCAGAAAAATTCATGTTTTCATCTTAGTATTTAAAAATAACAAAGGAAGCAATCGCTGAGCAGTTACATATATCTGAAAACCTATAGGGCCATTTAAATGCTGGAATACATAGCATAAATGTATATAAGTATTACTCATAACTTTTGCCTAAAATTTTTTAGTAAAATTATTATAAGACATTATAATTTCTATGCTATCAATTGGTGAAAACTAAACCACACAGGTAAAATATTTTGTCCAAGGTCCCAAAAATATAAGAGAAGAACTGACTGGAGTAAAAAGTTGACAGTAGAATTCAGAATTCTTCACTGGAGCTCCACGTCCATATCATTAGATCACCTAAAAGGTGGTCAAAAAAGCTTATCACTGGTCTTGCGAAGAATACTGATGAATTTGAAGTCTTTAATTGTTTCTTCTTTCATTGTATCATAAAAAGTGACAGCAGAAAAGCAAATTTAAGTGCGACAGAAAGTTGGTAATGTGTTCATTGTTATTTTTCTGACAGAGATTTATTCTTGAACCTGCAATGCAAAAATATAATGAGATCTTTCCGGAATTAAAAGCAAAACTGTTCTGAGACAGAAAACACTTGCATTTATTTCCTCTCTAATTTAACAAGAGAATAGATGGTGTCAGCGGAATGAGCATACTCAAACAGCACTACTATCTAAATACTACTATTTAACCCATTTTCAAGATCCAGGGCAGTAAGTGCAGTTTCAAATACTCACATTTGTGTTATGTACTCCCAAGCTGGAAGTACATTATATTGTTTTAAAGAGAGAGAAATTATTTCTAAACACATTTAATGGTTATGTGAAAAAACTCTAGCTTGATCCAGAATCATTCTTCTAAACCCACTGTGGATAGTCATTTGACTGTTGTCTCCACATAATTCACAGATGACAGTTGGATGGGGGAAGCAGTTCTTATGGAAGGTGATTATATTAGAATCTAAGGCATAGGCAAAGAGCATTTGAAAATGTTTTTCTACCCAGGGGATATTCCAATAAATCCTTTCAGAAGAATCAACATCTATCAAGAGAAAAGTGATTCTTAAGGAAATGTGTTGGTTTGAAGAATTCACTAATTCAGCATTTATTTATTGATTGCCATGTATATGCAGGGGTTGTGCTAAAAAAAAAAAACCATGTAAGACATTCTAATTTCTTAGTGGCTTACAATGGGGAAGATAGATACACAAATAAATGGAATAACAGGCAGAAGAACATGTAATACAGACTCTTCCAAAGAAAAGAATTCCAGGAACTTACTCAGGAAGATCACTTGCAGCTGGAGCAATTAGAAAAGCTCCCTATTGGGAGTCAAAGCCAAAAAAACAATGTGGCATTCGGATAAGAATGTATATAGGAGTAGAACTGCTGGCTGAAGAGATTGTGTAAACCAAAACAATAGATGCGTATAAGGTGGGAATAAGTAAAACAAGATCACCACCCTAGTGAGGTTTCAGGAAGAATCATTGGGCAGGGATTGGAGCAATTAGCAGAGAGAGAATTTGGACTTGAGGTTAGAGTTTAATGAGATACCGAATGTAACATACCTAGCAGAGTATCAAGTGTAATTGCTGTATTTATTCTAAAAGGGAAGTGAGGGTATATTTGCCTGATGCTAGTCTGAAAATGTCATTTGTCCTTGTTGAAGTTGTCTCTGTTCTGAAAATGTTTGAGAGCCACCATTACATAAAATAATTCAGCATCATTTATAAATATGATTTGTTTGACCAAATCAGCAAAAAAGAAAACTCATAAATTAGATTGGTTCTGCTCTTTCCATTACAATGGCGTGTATGACCATCCTGTTTCTTATCAGCATCCTATTTCCAGGAAAATACCAGGTCTGAGTTATCTCTTGCTGAGATGAGAAAAGCTAAATTCCTCATAACCCAATGGGTTTTCCTGGAAATTTGAAACATCATCAAGAGTATTTCAAAGAGGATACCCTCAAACACCAAGCCAGGTGTTTAGGAAACAGCATTTGTGAGGTTACACATTTTCTCCCTGGTTGAAGTCTCAGCCACTTGCCAAGCCGACACCAAACACCAAAAGCCCCAACCTTCTCATTTGGGAGCAATATGCTAAGGTGCAAATGTGAAGAAATATGAGTAATTGGACTTTTCTTCACTTTGTTTTTATCCATTTGTTTTTGCAGACTAATTGATAAGTATATAAAAAAAAAAAACTTGGGGGAAAAAATCATTAAGCTAAACCCTCATCTATTTTCTTTCCAACTGCAGAAATGGTATCACTACTAAATTATTCTTTGTAATAAGGTTATTACATTTTTACCTCATTAGCAAAGAATATGGAAATAATTACACTTATTAAAATGATGCACTAATATTTAAAATATTTTTGAATTCCAGAGTGTAAAAATCTAAACACATTTTTTATAATTTGTATAATTGCACATTTTCATTTTCATGAATTTATACGTGTATAACATTTTTGATTTATACATGTACAATTTGTTGTCACCTACAGGGTGCATTTATTGAATACTGAGCTAGTGCTTTATATGTACTATCATTGATGTTTGAAACAACACTGCATGCCGGATATTTTTAACTCATTCTACAGATAAGGAAACCACATCCAGAGAGGTAAAGTAATTTGCCCAAGGTTATATAATGTTGGTACAGGGCCAAGCCGAGATTTTAGAGATCTCCCGCTGATGTGTACTTTTCTTCATGGTATTTTAAAGGCACTGATCACTGAATTCTTTATATGTGTCAGTTGTAAGACTTTCCATGTTGATTTCATCTAATCTGAACAAAAACCCTATATAGAACATCTTATGAAACTTGTTGTACAAAGTGGAAATCAAGGCAGAGAAAGACTAAATAAGTTGTCTACATCCACACAGATCATAAGCAGTAGTGTCTAATATGTAGTTTAATAAAGCGAAGTTACCAACTGATTGTTCTATATGATATGTAAAACAATGTATGTTTCCTGAATTAATTTAACTTTTTACCATTATGATGATGATGATGTTGTCTTTTAATTCTTTGGCGTCTTAAGCATTATCATGCCCTCAATAGGTCATAGGCCTTCAGTGGATATTTTTCTTTGCATTTTATGCTGTATCGATTTTGAAAAATTCTTTTAAAGCCTACTGTTCACTGGATAGACTCTAACAGAAAAAAAAAAAGAAAAGCCCAGTAGAGGTCAATTATTAAACTAGGACAGAATAAATATAGTCACAAGATCTG
>NW_007729468.1:129897-138048 GCF_000696425.1 Galeopterus variegatus
GCCTACCATTTGCTAATCTGCATGTGATTTATAATTTTATATGTTATAAACATTGATTCTCTACTTGTTTTAAAATATAAAAATGCCTAATCTTTACTCACTGTATTTAGAGGAAATTGAATAGATCTATCTATGTAAAAGTACCTTGTTTTGCTCAAGAACCATATAAGCCTAGCAATTAACGTAGTTCTTGATTATTGTTACTTATAAATCGGACACATTGATTATTGTCTCTCCCCCCTCACTCCAACTCATTTAAGAGAGAGGATAATATGGGTGGGTTCTACTTTGTTCTTTTCAATAAGATGTTGAAACTAGATGTTTTAAGCTAGATACTGAGTTTTTGCAACTTTCTTACCTGCACTTGATTATTATGAAAAATTTAAAATACAATAGTTGACTTGACTTTGAGAAGCAAAGTGGCTAGCCAGGATACCCTCAAACACCAAGCCAGGTGTTTAGGAAACAGCATTTGTGAGGTTACACATTTTCTCCCTGGTTGAAGTCTCAGCCACTTGCCAAGCCGACACCAAACACCAAAAGCCCCAACCTTCTCATTTGGGAGCAATATGCTAAGGTGCAAATGTGAAGAAATATGAGTAATTGGACTTTTCTTCACTTTGTTTTTATCCATTTGTTTTTGCAGACTAATTGATAAGTATATATATAGGAATAAGTAAAACAAGATCACCACCCTAGTGAGGTTTCAGGAAGAATCATTGGGCAGGGATGGGTTGGAGCAATTAGCAGAGAGAGAATTTGGACTTGAGGTTAGAGTTTAATGAGATACTGAATGTAACATACCTAGCAGAGTATCAAGTGTAATTGCTGTATTTATTCTAAAAGGGAAGTGAGGGTATATTTGCCTGATGCTAGTCTGAAAATGTCATTTGTCCTTGTTGAAGTTGTCTCTGTTCTGAAAATGTTTGAGAGCCACCATTACATAAAATAATTCAGCATCATTTATAAATATGATTTGTTTGACCAAATCAGCAAAAAAGAAAACTCATAAATTAGATTGGTTCTGCTCTTTCCATTACAATGGCGTGTATGACCATCCTGTTTCTTATCAGCATCCTATTTCCAGGAAAATACCAGGTCTGAGTTATCTCTTGCTGAGATGAGAAAAGCTAAATTCCTCATAACCCAATGGGTTTTCCTGGAAATTTGAAACATCATCAAGAGTATTTCAAAGAGGATACCCTCAAACACCAAGCCAGGTGTTTAGGAAACAGCATTTGTGAGGTTACACATTTTGCCTACCATTTGCTAATCTGCATGTGATTTATAATTTTATATGTTATAAACATTGATTCTCTACTTGTTTTAAAATATAAAAATGCCTAATCTTTACTCACTGTATTTAGAGGAAATTGAATAGATCTATCTATGTAAAAGTACCTTGTTTTGCTCAAGAACCATATAAGCCTAGCAATTAACGTAGTTCTTGATTATTGTTACTTATAAATCGGACACATTGATTATTGTCTCTCCCCCCTCACTCCAACTCATTTAAGAGAGAGGATAATATGGGTGGGTTCTACTTTGTTCTTTTCAATAAGATGTTGAAACTAGATGTTTTAAGCTAGATACTGAGTTTTTGCAACTTTCTTACCTGCACTTGATTATTATGAAAAATTTAAAATACAATAGTTGACTTGACTTTGAGAAGCAAAGTGGCTAGCCAGGATACCCTCAAACACCAAGCCAGGTGTTTAGGAAACAGCATTTGTGAGGTTACACATTTTCTCCCTGGTTGAAGTCTCAGCCACTTGCCAAGCCGACACCAAACACCAAAAGCCCCAACCTTCTCATTTGGGAGCAATATGCTAAGGTGCAAATGTGAAGAAATATGAGTAATTGGACTTTTCTTCACTTTGTTTTTATCCATTTGTTTTTGCAGACTAATTGATAAGTATATATATAAAAAAAAAAACTTGGGGGAAAAAATCATTAAGCTAAACCCTCATCTATTTTCTTTCCAACTGCAGAAATGGTATCACTACTAAATTATTCTTTGTAATAAGGTTATTACATTTTTACCTCATTAGCAAAGAATATGGAAATAATTACACTTATTAAAATGATGCACTAATATTTAAAATATTTTTGAATTCCAGAGTGTAAAAATCTAAACACATTTTTTATAATTTGTATAATTGCACATTTTCATTTTCATGAATTTATACGTGTATAACATTTTTGATTTATACATGTACAATTTGTTGTCACCTACAGGGTGCATTTATTGAATACTGAGCTAGTGCTTTATATGTACTATCATTGATGTTTGAAACAACACTGCATGCCGGATATTTTTAACTCATTCTACAGATAAGGAAACCACATCCAGAGAGGTAAAGTAATTTGCCCAAGGTTATATAATGTTGGTACAGGGCCAAGCCGAGATTTTAGAGATCTCCCGCTGATGTGTACTTTTCTTCATGGTATTTTAAAGGCACTGATCACTGAATTCTTTATATGTGTCAGTTGTAAGACTTTCCATGTTGATTTCATCTAATCTGAACAAAAACCCTATATAGAACATCTTATGAAACTTGTTGTACAAAGTGGAAATCAAGGCAGAGAAAGACTAAATAAGTTGTCTACATCCACACAGATCATAAGCAGTAGTGTCTAATATGTAGTTTAATAAAGCGAAGTTACCAACTGATTGTTCTATATGATATGTAAAACAATGTATGTTTCCTGAATTAATTTAACTTTTTACCATTATGATGATGATGATGTTGTCTTTTAATTCTTTGGCGTCTTAAGCATTATCATGCCCTCAATAGGTCATAGGCCTTCAGTGGATATTTTTCTTTGCATTTTATGCTGTATCGATTTTGAAAAATTCTTTTAAAGCCTACTGTTCACTGGAATAGACTCTAACAGAAAAAAAAAAAGAAAAAGAAAAGCCCAGTAGAGGTCAATTATTAAACTAGGACAGAATAAAGATAGTCACAAGATCCGCCTACCATTTGCTAATCTGCATGTGATTTATAATTTTATATGTTATAAATATAGTCACAAGATCCATTCTTTGCATTTTATGCTGTATCGATTTTGAAAAATTCTTTTAAAGCCTACTGTTCACTGGATAGACTCTAACAGAAAAAAAAAAAGAAAAGCCCAGTAGAGGTCAATTATTAAACTAGGACAGAATAAATATAGTCACAAGATCTGCCTACCATTTGCTAATCTGCATGTGATTTATAATTTTATATGTTATAAATATAGTCACAAGATCCACCTACCATTTGCTAATCTGCATGTGATTTATAATTTTATATGTTATAAACATTGATTCTCTACTTGTTTTAAAATATAAAAATGCCTAATCTTTACTCACTGTATTTAGAGGAAATTGAATAGATCTATCTATGTAAAAGTACCTTGTTTTGCTCAAGAACCATATAAGCCTAGCAATTAACGTAGTTCTTGATTATTGTTACTTATAAATCGGACACATTGATTATTGTCTCTCCCCCCTCACTCCAACTCATTTAAGAGAGAGGATAATATGGGTGGGTTCTACTTTGTTCTTTTCAATAAGATGTTGAAACTAGATGTTTTAAGCTAGATACTGAGTTTTTGCAACTTTCTTACCTGCACTTGATTATTATGAAAAATTTAAAATACAATAGTTGACTTGACTTTGAGAAGCAAAGTGACTAGCCTGCTGCCCAGCAGAGAAGACACACAATAGAACTTTCCTCTCACCGTGTGGTGCCCTCTCCACTATTATTAGGTTAACAGAAGGAGAACAGTCATTGGCCATGTCAAAGTGTGGACAGCACATTGTCTCAGCTTGGCCTTCTCAGGAACAATCAGATGTCTCACTAGTGGTGCCATACAACTCAATATCTTTTTACAGGGTAACTTTTATTTTTGGCACTCCAAAAAATATTTCTCATCTCCCAGCTTTTTCCTAATATTTTTCCCTTTACATACATTGTAGAGATGATAGATTTTTCTTCAGGCTGATTGCTGTGGCACTGAATCTTCCACTTTCAGCTAGCCTGAGAGAAAACCTGCTAAGCTTATTTAGCTCATATATACGGCTCAGCCTTGCTGCAATTTTTACAATATCATAAAGCTAGCCAAAGCACTCTAGAAATTAAATTTTAATCTATTGGTGATCAGAGAATCTAGGAAATTTGGAACTATTTGGCATCTAATAGCTCATGTAGACCAACTCTCACTTCTCAGGGAAAGAAACTTAATTCCAGAGAAGTAGAGTGGCTTCTCTGACCCCATGTGGTGACTAAAGAGCAGAAGTGGAGCCAGAGTTCACATTTTCTGACTCAGAGAGTCCTTTCCTCTCCATTCTAGCTGCTGCCCATGTTCTGCATGATATCCCCAGGCAAGAATCTTCACGACTGGCAGTCACCACTTTCTCCTCCCTCCCAGCATATTGTAACAGTCCTGGAAAAAATGGGGACCATTGAGAGAGTGAGACTTGGCACATTCTGACTCCCTATTGCTGAGTCATGCTGGCATAAGCCTCTCCCATTTTGGGGGTGCCCTCTCTCCCTCCACATTTGTCTTTCCACTTATATTAAGTTACCATTATTTTTCTCAGGTCAAGAACTGACTAAACAGCAACACAGGAGAGGGTTGGTAATTTTGTCTGTCCTTGCTCTAAAGTTTAGGTCATGTAGGGGTCATTCTGAATTTGAGTGGATATTAGATTGAAATGTGAGAGCGGGAGAACACTTTTCCAGATGAATCTGTATTTAATTAGGCAGTCAAGCCAATCTAATTCTGACATTTGACAGCTTAACTCTCTGATATTGCAAGGCAATTTGTGAGGTAAAGCATTTATTAAAAATAAACATAAAGACAAAACTAAGGTTTTAACTTGTAAGGTGATGGACAGTAATACTGTGGTTTCTAATCCCAATAGCATTATAATTATCACACTAATTATGCCAACTTTATCACCTTAAATTCTTTCAACACTTAGAAAAGAGTATTATATTAGAAAACTCCATGGATGATTTTTAAATAAAAGGAAGTTATGCCAAAAATATCTTTATAAGTTTGACTAGAAAATTCTATAGGAAAATTTTTAAATGTAAGGATGAGTTCAAAGCAAAGAAAAATTCATGTATGTAATTTAATATTTATTCATTACATGTGAAATAATAATATTTATTCATATAAACATGGTTGTTTTAACATGCATTTAATTCTTTTTAGTATTTTGTTTTTTTATATTAGAGTTTTTATAGCAGCATCTATGCTAGGTATACAAGGAAACCAATATTCATTTACGCAGTAGGAGATACTATTAGTTACTTTTTATACATAATTATGAGATAAATGAAAAATAAAATAATGAAGCATCATTTGACATATGTGAAATTTGTAAAACATATTCTGGTTAGTGTATGTTAAAACTGTTATACTTCAAAATTGATGGTTTAATTGTAAAGTCATTTACAGAGGGCTTGAGCTGTAAAACCCTTAGCATTCTTTAGCCCAGTAATATCATCTCCTGCCATTTCTTATAAAATGTATATATGTGAAAGTTTTTATTACACTGTTCTTTATAATATCAAAAAACTGGATATTTCTAAAGTGTCACAATTTTGGAACTGCTTAAATTATGGCAAAGTGACTGTTGGTATATTATATAGCTATTATAATAATAAGTAAAGACCAGGTAGTAATATGAAAAGTGCTTATAATATTATGTTAAAAAATAGAATACATACTGCTGTTAGAAGTACGTTTATTTAAGCATGTGCGGAAAAAGTGAAGGGAAAAGTAGAAAAGGAAAACTATTGATTTACGCTATGTGGTCTTCTGTGGCTCTCACTATGTTGTTTAGTTCAGTTAAAAATATGATGTCTCTAGTATCACAAACAAGATGTAAAATATAAAATAAAAGTTAACATTTCAAGAAAAACATCAGGAATTTCTCTAAGAAATAAAACGAATTAAAGTAATTGCTTCCAAAGTCATGGAAGACAAATAAGTCATAAATTTAAAAAGTAAAAAATAAGCCATGGAACAAATTATGCAATACTTTGAACTTTTCAGAGTGCTACTGACATTTTTATAGGTAGTCAATGATAATATGTACGTGCTTCTAAATGGACACTTGCATATTAAATTTATGTGTGAAATTAATTTCTCTATCCTGAAGTCATTTCAGAAAACTTTGAGATAAACCAGCTGATTAATCCTTAGATTACTATACCATAAACATATATTATAACATTTTGCTATATTTTAGTTGTGATGAAATCCTTGAGGTATTTAAAATGAAGCTTTAGAGAGCCTATTTAACAAACTGGCAATTCAAGTTAACAGGGGAAAAATATTTAGTTATCCTTTTTTAAAAAGAGTTACTTAAAAAGTATTTGTTGCAATTAAGATTTAGGTAGAAAAAAGCATGTACTTATGTCCATCGCATATTACAAATAAGGGTTAGCATAACACATTGCATCTATATTTCAGCTCGGTCATTTTAAAAATGAATTAAATGCAAAACAACATTTTAAGATAGCTTTTAGAAAAAATCCCAGGTGATTTTGTGGGATTCAAGAATAAAGGAATCTATGCATTGCTTTTAGGGTGGATATCCAAGAAGAGGACAAGTCTCCAAAACGGAAATAACTGTAAGTTATGTCTAGTTACATGGGACCCTAGGCAAGTTCACAGAGAATTCCTGGTTCACAGAGAACAATCTCTACACTCCAAGTAGTGGCAGAGGAGAAACAAGGAAAGCAGCAGCCATCTTTGAGGGAGCCATGACACCAAGAATGAATGACATCTTATTGGTAACATCTGAGGATTGGTGGCTACATTCTAAATAAGTCAATAGCTGTATCTGAAGATGTTAATTTGAATAGATGCCTTTCAGAGCCAGATATCCACCTATTCCTTAGTCCCCACAACACTCCAAACAGAATAAGAACCTAGAGAAAATGGAGGGGATCCCCAAATTGACTGAGATTAAGTTTTTTCCACTTTGACAGTGCACAGTAAATGTTAAGTGAGTGAAGCACGCAGACATGCTGCATTGCTTTGAAAGATTAATTCAACTTTATTGTTACTTAGGGGAAAATTTCTGGCAAAAGATTGCAGAAAATCTGTGACATGGTTCTTGAAAGAAATTGTAGCATCCTTTTTACAGATTTATAAGGATAATGATCAGATTTTAAAAGCAAAGATGTGAGAAAAAACTATTGTAACAAAAATGCAAAAAGAAATAAAGCAACACACAATATAAAAAAGAAAAGGAAAAAAGAAGAGACATAGAGAAGATGAGATAAAATCTAACTTCTAACTATTCAATATTATAAAATGATTTTAATTTCTCATGGAAAATACTAAATTTATCATTATCTTCCCTTTAAACGAATAATTTTTTTCTTTCTGCCTCCATCTCTATTTCAAACTCCATAGTCCAAAGATGAAGAAAATCAGAGACTTTCCAAATTAGAGTGGGTGTTAGAGGTGTTGAGTTCATTGGTTTCCAAACATTCCAATGATGCAAATCACCTGGAGGTCCTGTCAAACTCACAGCTTCCCAGGCCCTCTCCTGAAAATTCTGATTTACTGGGTTTGGAATGAGTCTGGGAATTTGTACTTTTAGCAAGCGCAAGTACCACAGATGACCCTTATCATTAGGAAACATTGGGAAACATGGAAACTTTGAGCCCAGCTTCATTTCTTCAGAGAGGAGGAAATGCATCCAAAGGTTACATGGCCAGTAAGGCAGCCCCGGATGTGAGACTCCCTCTGCAGTGTCCTGTGATTTCTCTCCCTCTTTTCCTTAACTTCTCAGTGGCTTTCAGTTATGAACTGACATTCTAGATGGTTTAAACAAAAAGACCAGACAAACTTGATAAAAATATGTAGAACAAATAATGGAAAATATATGGATTTTTTTCATTGACAGCAGTCTATATTGAAACATATGTTTTACAGTATGGAGATTTTCAGACAACTGCAGATAGAACTGTCATATGGTCCAGCAATCCCACTGCTGGGTGTACACCCAAAGGAATGGAAATCATCATGTCGAAGGGATACCTGCACTCCCACGTTTATTGCAGCTCTATTTACAATAGCCAAGATATGGAACCAACCTAAGTGTCCATCAACAGATGACTAGATAAGGAAAATGTG
>NW_007729468.1:138629-149775 GCF_000696425.1 Galeopterus variegatus
GAAAAAGAAAGTCAGAAAAAAAGATACAGCAATCACAATAATTCCTTGAACTTTCAAAAGGAGAGAATGGAACTGATACCACCAGAGGTGGGAAAGGGGGATGGGGTGGGGGGTTAGGGAGAAATTGGTATAGGGTCACAAAAAATGTTTACATTGTGTAATAATTAAATAAATAAATAAAACATGTTTTACATTATAGTGCACTGCTTACATGCCTATGTTGTGGTACATAATAATAAAATTATTGAATTAAAAAATATATATTCAAATGCTATGACATCTAGGTCAAAGTCAGACATCTGAAACCCTCAGCTCTTAGACACCATGAGTTTCATGGGGGGTAACTGTGTAAGAGGGGGAATGGGGGTACAGAAAACATCAGGTTGAGAAAGAGCAAACTGGAGGTCCTTGATATCCTAGTTGGACACAGAGTTCCACTTTCATATATTTTATGTACAAGTCTTTACCATAAAATTCCATGTAAATAAAGAGTTCTGTGGTTAAGACCAGTTGGGGATCATTGCATTGCAGCTAGGTTAACCACTCAGAGACAGATATTTCAATCATCAACAGTTAAATGATAAAGTTTACCTTATTCATAAGTGCAAACAGGAGGATATATGATTATATTCTCCCCATACTAGAACATTTCAATATAGGATTTTTACCTAAGGAGAATACAAAATCAATACCAAAGTAAATAATAAAAGTCAATCTAATAATCTAGGTTGCACACTCATCACTCCTGTCTTACCCTATACATACCCAATACCTGCTTACTTCCTGGAATTATGTTTTTGAATTGGTTGGGTAGAGAAAAGTGATGAGGCAGGGCTATTACATTAAGGTTATTTTCTTTAATCTATGAAGCAAAACTATGAAGCAAATCTATGAAGCAAAAGTATTAATAGGTACTATACGGTGATGAGTTTTCTAAAGAAAGTCTCTAATGTTGCTTCACTAGAGCGCAATACAACTTGGTGACCACACTGGGGTGGGGATAGGTGGCTGGCATAATGAGCTTAAACCCAACACAAAGCCAAAACTCCACTCTTCAACCCAATAGTTTGAAAATCAACTCTCTAAGAGATTGCACATTTTGAATCTTAGACATCAAAAATTCTAAAATGATAGCCTTGTATACCTATTTGGATCACACTTCCTTTCTGTTTCTTTATTCTATTATTATTTTTTATCTCCCCCCTCCCCAGGTCACCAAGATTTGCTGTCAATTAGCTTTGAGAATTATAAGAAAAGTTCTATAAGAGAAGCTTGAAAATGCTAATTACTGGCAGCAGGTTTTAGATTTGCCTTGCCAGATCTTACAGTGTCATCTTAAATTCTATGTATTTTTTTCAGGCATATATGGTGGTTCTGAAAGTCAAACTGGTTACTGTGGGCTGGATTCTCAGTGCAATACAAAGCTAGGTAGTTTTTGAACAGAACCTTGAGCAGAAACCCAGGTAACAGTTTCTGGGTGCAAACAACAGAAAATTACTCTGCCTAAAAAGTCTTACCTATTTGCTACTTTTCACAACAAATCTTAAATGCTTAATAAGCGCATACTATGAATTACTTTTTAGTTTATAAAATTAAAATTTGATACATTAAACATTATTATTTCAAGAATTCTTTCCTTACCTTATCCCCAGAATAGCAGGAAATAATATCAATTGTATATACACATACATTTTTTTTTCATAACTTCTGAACTACTCCACATTAAATAAATGAAATAAATATTGAAATGTTACTCTGGAAGAAAGATAGATTACAAAATTCAAACCAAGTGCAACAGAGGGGTATTGACATGGGTCCAAGTCAGTTGTTCTCTTCAACTATACTATGCTGCCTTCCCATTAGCAAGAGAAAATATTTCCAAATCGGAGATGGTTGCATTCACATGGGAACATGAAGAATGGAATATATGTCAGGAGGTGGCTTGCCAGAAGAAGAGAGAATGAACCTGTTGTCATAAGAACGTTTTAGGAGAATGGCAAGTGGTAGGACTGTATTATGGTTTTTACTGATGGGTATTATTAGAGATAAGTCTAGAAAGACAGACAGAGGCCAAGTTCTGGTTGGTCAGAATTAAGCCACAAGGAATTTATTGGAACAATCTCATAGAATGGTCAGTAATGTTGAAAACATGTTCAAAAAATGGTCTGGAACAGAGAAGGGCTAGACAAAAGGCATTGATTAAATAGCAAAAACAAACAAACAAACAAACAAACAAACAAAATAATGTCATTGGGAAGATGCTGGCACTCCAGAATTGTTTCTGCTGGTTACACAATGCTGGTCACTGAAATACTTTGCCCTGGTGTATAATATCTACACGGCCTCTGCTTTTTCCTGTCATTTGCTCAAGATTCAAAATGGTGAGTAGGAACACCTGGCTAGCAGATCACTAGCTCACTTCATAGCTGTCAGAGGGAGGGAAAAGAGATCATCTTTCCACGTACTCTCTAGGAAGACAGAATCCAGCCTCTTGCTAAAACTCACCTAATATGAGATTCTTCCAATATACGATGATTCAGGTGTTGGGCAGCCCAAAACTAAGTTATTATGTTCATTATAGGGAGTGGAAACTGCTAGCCAGGGTTGACTTTTTATCTAAGACACACTGAAGAAGAGAGAAACTGGTGCCACAGAACTCGGCTGGGAAACCATTGCTAGGCCAGGGTGAAAATGTGCAGCAGCCCTAATGAGGGGCTTATCTTAGCTCTGCCTGGGAATGGAACTACTGCAATGGCTCCACACTTCTTTTATATAAACTAATAGACCTTGAGAAAGCAAGCTGAATTTTAATAGGAACACGGTGGTACTTTGTTAGTAGTGCTCCTGGGAAATTACTATATCTGATCCTTTAACATTCCAGATTTCCCAAATGGATATCAATGAAAGATAGTCAATCTGCATGGAAGTAAAAGTCTAGAAGAAAGACATTAGCAGAACTTTGTTCCTTTTGTCCTTTATTGATGTAGTATTTCAAGGTGAGTGTTGTCACTCGGCTCTCCATATTGGCTGAGTGAGCAGCTGCTCCTGGCACCACTAGCTTTAAAACACTGAGCAAAGGTGGTAACATGCTCAGGACCCAAGAAATTGTTGAGGCAGGTTGGTAGAAATGGATTGACTTGAACTTTCAAGGATTATTACCTATATTTTCAGAAATGCGGTTTTTCAATGATATTTTGAACTTTGAAGTTTATTATAGATTTTGATCAATATGTCTATTACTCAAGAGTTGATATACTATTTAAACATCAAGAATTTTTTGCCAACATTGACTTGAACTTTCAAGGATTATTACCTATATTTTCAGAAATGCGGTTTTTCAATGATATGTTGAACTTTGAAGTTTATTATAGATTTTGATCAATATGTCTATTACTCAAGAGTTGATATACTATTTAAACATCAAGAATTTTTTGCCAACGTCTGTATCCTGACCTTCTTTTCTTTAGCTTCATTCCTTTTATTGTGATGTTAATTTGGGACATAAAAATAAAAATGAAGAGGTGAGACATCACAGTTGGGCCTGGAGGCAGTTCCAGTTTTGAAAATCTAGACCGGTTATTTTAAATTTCATTCATTGGAGAGATCTGTTTTACATGTGACCATGTCCCTGGTATAAAACATTTCAGTCATGGGTCAATTTTAGGAGCATTTTGGGGGAAATATTGCATTCATTCCTAAGCAATTTTATTTTAAAATTATTCATTACTTATTTAAACCATTTCCTGATAGAAGGTAAAAAGTATGTGTTCACATTGATATCACCACATCTGAAACTCTGGATCTCTGATGTTTCATAATTAAGCCCTGATACTAAGTATGACATCACACTTTGCAACAGGTTAAGTGTATCATAAAAATTACTTATAATGGCAATAGTTTACAATTATTGCATTAATTGCATTATTTTATTTAATAATCTTCAAAAATTCCTCATGTGAAAGGTATTATTGTCTCCAACTCAAAGATAAGGAAATTGAAGCATGACAGTTTAAGTAACTTACCAAAGATCCCACAGCAAATAAACCCTGATTTCCTAGACTTCTTAGACTGTGCTTCTACTGCAGGTCCACGTCTATGTAGACGGGCTATAGCTTTTGTTGCTACTATTTCAGACCCCAGACAACACTAATGGCGGGCAGACTTGTTTAGAATATGCCATCAATGCTTCCATTTTTCTCATATAATTAATCACATCTTGACCACTGCAGTGCCATGCTAATACATACAGGAGATTGTTCCAGTAACTTTGGTAAATTACTGATTATTTATCCTATAATATAAATTGTTCTAACTAATTTTTAATAAATGAAGCCTGGTAGTTCAACACATGTCTCAAAATAATCTTATTAGCTTGGGTTGTGAGGCAAATCTTAGAGTATGGTCTAATTAAGCTACCTTCAGAACATAACATACAAACATGTCTTTGCTATCACTGGAACTGCTGATTAGTGGTAAATCATTCTTTATATAATGAAATTTGGGTTTCTCTGCAGGGCTAAGAGAATCTGAAAGGAGCTAATGGAAACCCCAGCCTGCTGAAGTGCTTTAATGCCTTTTTTCTAACAAAATCCATAATTACATTCATTCTTGTTTAAAGAAAGAAAAAAAGGCCTGGGTTTTTTTTTCATTTTTTTAATGTAGGCCTTTATATGGGGCCTACATTCTAACAAAGAGAGCATTAGATGTTTGATAATTTTCCGATGTTAACTATGTTTTCCTGAGCTTTATTCAAAACTTATTCCAAGTCAGAAAAAAATATGTGCCAAACAAGGCTTCAGTTTATCAGCTCAAGTCATGATGAATAAAAAGAGAAAACATATATACAATATATCTATTACTTGCCTAAAATTACAGTTTGCCAAGGAGTATTTTTCAAACTTGTTAATTGCTCATCCCATCCCTGGACAAGTTTTTAGCAGGTATCTTTAATATATGAAATTTTAAAATTTATTTATAAATTTAGACATATCCCACTCTATGGAAAATTTGGTACATCATAAAACATGCACAAATACAGAATTTTAAAAGCATGAAATAAATGTATTTTAAGTTATTATTTATTTTAATTTTAATTGTACCCCCCCTCCCCAAATCTTTTGCTTGTTATGAAAAGTAGCTGCTGGATGCTCAGGTTTAAAGTATTTGCCAATCAAGTTGTCCACCTACCATCATTAACTGATGTAAAAGACAATGCATACACTTAGGATGAGATTTTTCATTAACAATGGTGGGAAAAACTTCCTATTTCAATAGTTTTCTTGATAATTTCGGCTTTCTTTCCTGACACCTTGGCACATATCACAAGGTCATCATTATTACTTCTGAATATTGGTAAGAAAGCACTTGTACCAGGAGTAAAAGAAATGCTTGTTCTGACATTTTCTTGTATTTTGCTTTTGCTTTCATTAATAGTACTATCTTCCATCTGCAGCTTCCTTGCAGGAAGCTTCTTAAACCACTTGTCAATTTGGCAAGAGTTATTTTAGCTTAAACTAGATGATGCAATCTGCAAATCCATGTTGTCAGACACACAAACACAAACTCAGTATCACAGGCGTAAAGAGAAGAGTTTGGGGCACCATTTTCCAATCCTTGGCCTATGGCAAGTCCACCCATCTTCTCTTACACTTCACATATGTGACTTGTTACCTGCTAACATAAAGATCTACTGAGGGTACCAGCATTTATCCACATAAATAAATAACTAGAGGTAAATCAATATTAATAATCTAATGTTCTCTTCCAAGACCCCAATAGGACCACTGTACCAGAGAACAGAAATCTCTTTCTATGCGTGAATAGAACTATTTCTCTTTCCTAATATCTATGGAAACCTGGGACACTAATGTATCCTTTCAAGACTAAGTGGTAAGACTGGGGGAGGAGGAGGTAGACTTGACCCTGGGGACTCTTTTGAATCTTGTGAATACTAAATCATGTAAATTTAGAATTCCTTAAAACTGGATAAAATTAAAAGTGAAAAAGTAGGCCAGCTGGAAAAAGAGAAAGAGGAGCAGAAAGTGAAAAAGTTGTTTCCACAATCATGGAAAGCAAAGCCAACCAAGTGAAATACTTAAGCATTAGGTGAAATACTTAAGTTTATTAAAAATATTAATTGCATACGGCCCAAGTTGATATATATGAGTTTTTTATATATAAAATTTTTTATACCCAGTTTTAGAATACTTCTCATCTTCAGACAAATCTGAATCCTGTAGATGCTGACTTGTCTAAGTCCATACCTAGCGAGAGGTGAAGCTGGAATTCGACCCAAGCAGTCTGGCTCTGAAGTTCATACTGGTAACCACCATGCTGTAGAATAAGGATATAATATCTACTTTGTAAAATAATTATGGGATTACAATAATTAGCATATAAAAAATAACTAGAGTATGTATATAATGCACTTAGCACAGTGCTTGGCTTACTGTAAATAATCCATGCATTGGGATTTTCAGTGGAGAAAGAAATAAAAAGCAGGCAGATTTTGCATCCAATTGTCCTGTATTTGGAGCAAGATCTGCCACTTACTAGCTGCCTGACTTTGCACAAATTCCTTACTCTACCTCTTCTGCAATACAGGGAAATTAAATTCTATTGTTGAGTTCCCCAAGTTTTATGTATTAGAAACTTGGTCCCCACTGTGACTGTTAAGATGGTGAGAAATCCTATTGTAATTGAAAGGTGGAGCCTTGAGAGGTGATTGGATTGTAGGATTGTGCATAGCGAATGAGTTAAAAATGGTGGTCAAGGGTGCGGTTCTGAGGGCTTTAAAAGAAGAGTGAATGAGGAGGTTAGTCTCCGCTCTCTCTCTGCTTCCACCATCTTGCAATGTGAGATCCCTAGATCACTGTCACCACCACCAGATGGACTTTGGATTTCCCAGCCTCAGGAACTGTAAGCAATAAATTTTGTTTTCTCTACAAAATACCCATTTCCATGTATTTTTTAATAAGCAACAGAAACAGACTAATACAAAGGTTATTGGCATTTTAAAGCAGGTTGTTAGAAAATGTCTCTCTGAGAAGTTAAAATTTGAATAACAGTCTGAAACTGAGGGGCCAGATCTGTGAATAGCTGGAGAAAGAGCTCTCCAGGCAGGTGGAAAGGCAACTGCAAAGATCTGAGGCAGACATAACAGGGGAAGCTGAAGGTGTCCAGAACGTCTGGAGGAGAGTGACCAAGAGACAGTGGGCAAAGAGGACAGAGATGTAACAACCAGGTGCAGGCCTGTGTATAACAACGTGAGGATTCAGCTTTTTAATTCAAATTAAATGAGATGCCCTTAGCAAGCTCTGAGTAGAGAAGTTATATCATCTAACTTTAACAAAATCACTCTGGGAGCTGTGGTGAGAATATGAGGATTCAGCTTTTTAATTCAAATTAAATGAGATGCCCTTAGCAAGCTCTGAGTAGAGAAATTATATCATCTAACTTTAACAAAATCACTCTGGGAGCTGTGGTGAGAATAAAAAAAAATTGAAGAATATGTAGGAGGATTTTGCAATCACTCAGAAGACAGATGACGGGGGTTTGTTCCCCATTCAGTAGCCATGGAGGTTGTGAAGAGGTTCTAAGGGGAATTATGTTTTGAAAGTAGAGTCAACAAATTTTGCTGATGGATCAATGTGGAATGTGACAGGAGAAAACTGGGAGGAACAGGTTTGGGGGGAAAATCAAAATCTTATGTTTGGACATGGTAAGTTTGAGGTGCCTATTAGACACCCAAGGAAGCATGTCAATTTGGCAGTTGGTTATAAGTGTTTGGAGAGGTGCCAATGGAGATATAAATGTGTTAAATATAGTTAAATACTAGATATATTTCATTTTAGTTTTATGCAAATTGTTCAACAGGTTAGATCAATGTATGGAATAAAAACTCTTGTTAAATAAAACAGTAATTTAAATGTCACTTTACAACCCAGTCAATTTGGGTAAATTATGAATGAGTGAATAAATAAATGAATTAAAAAACAAAATTAAGATAGAAGACTTGCCACACTTTTTAATGTCATTATTCTTATGAAGCAGAGGTCAGCACACTTTTTCTAAAAAGTGCCAGACAGCATATATTTTAGGCTGTGTGGACCGTATGGTCTCTCATGCAACTACTCAACTCTGCCTTCATAGCACAAAAGCAGTCAGTGCACTAAGGAATGGATATGACCGCGTTCCTATAAAACGTTCACTACAAAAAGAGAAAACCCACAAAACATCTGGTCATTGCCATTTATGTATTAAATTAAACCAAAATTTGAGAATAAAATTGTTGTGTTTTATTTTTGCTTGTTTGGTGGCCTTAGAACTAGTAAAAAGGGCACTAAGAGGTGCAACTCCAGAAAAACAAACTAAAGGCCCTGACAAGTCAATCAAATGCCAACAAAAATCCTTAAATTCAATTGAAATTTGAAAAAGCCAACAGAAGCAGTAAAACTCAGGTAATAGTTTGATTAATATTTATCAGGTTAATAATATACTAGCCCATGCACCAAAATGAAGTTTATTTCAGCAGCCCATTGTGTGTATGTGCACACATATGAATGTTTGTATGTACAAACTATTATTCTCAACACAGAGGATTTCATTGTGCTATTGCAGTGGTCCCATTCCATGTAATTCAGTTAAAGTCAGTAAGTATATGTTAACCCCTATTTATGTAGATCTGTAGCTTTATATTTCTAGTTACTAGAATGCCTCTTCCTTAGGCAATTCCACATATCATAATTCCACCCCTTCTTCAGAGTCTTTTCTCTTCATGAATTCTTCCCAAAACTTTCTAAATGTATGTGATATCTTCGTATTATCCATAACCTTTGAGCTTTTTGAAATGCTGTATGTAGAGTACCTAGAAAAGTGATTGGCAGAGAGTTGGCACTCAAAACATATTTATTGAATGAGTGAATAAATGAATTAAAAAACAGAGCATACTCTATCCTCTCTTTGCAATTAACAATGTGTTTCTATATTAAATGTTCTGAGATGTCCTACAGTAAGGATATACATTTAACTTTGCCTTTTCCAAGCTTATTTGACATCCTTACTCTTTTCTCTCAACGTACTTATATAGAACTCCTTCCAGGAGCATGTTGTGGGGAATGCAAAACTGGGAGAATGGGCTACTAAAGCACTGGGGGGAAAATTACATTCTAAAAATAGTGACCACTTTGTAATTTTAAAGTTCAACAAGAATAGTGATTGCTCAGGTTTTTTTGTTACATTCTATATATCATTTTGAAAATATTTATAATCTCTAAACATCTATGCCTCACTCTTTATGCACACCATGCATTAGTGGTGTAAGATAAGAAGAAAATATGCATTTCTCTGTACTGTATTGGGGGTAAATTCCCAGCATGATAAATTAGCAGTCATTGGAAGCAATTAAAGGGAGCCAAATAGGAATTGATTTGGAGTTATATAACCAAAGCAAGACAATCACTACAAACTCTCATTCAATTACGTCTATAGTGTAAAGGCAGCAGGAATTGAAGATGTCTCATGGTGAACATGATCCATGACTTTTAGTTTTTAAAGTGAGATTCCTTGCTAAGTAGTCAAACTAAAAGTTTGAATTGCTCTGTTCTATAATAATAGAAGAAAAAAGAAGTTTGGGGGGAAAGAGGTGGGGGAGAAAGAAGTAAAAATAAGGTAGAAGATTTGTCACACTTTTTAATGTCACTATTCCTATCAAGTGGAGGTCAGCAAACTTTTTCTAATAAGAGCAAGCAGTAAATATTTTAGGATGTGTGGACCATATGGTCTCTGTTGCGACTAGTCAACTCTGTCGTTGTAGTGCGAAAGCAGTCAGTGAACTAAAGAATGGATATGACTGTGTTCCTATGCAATGTTAGCTACAAAAACAGGCAGCTGGCTGAGTTTGGTCCACAAGTAATAGTTTGCTAACCCCTGCTATAGAGGACAAAAGTTCCCCATGCTACAGCACTAATTGTCTGTGATGGAGCCTCTGACCTCTAGTACTTTAGGATTCAAGAAATTCCTCAGAATCCAAGTAATAGTTTGCTAACCCCTGCTATAGAGGACAAAAGTTCCCCATGCTACAGCACTAATCGTCTGTGATGGAGCCTCTGACCTCTAGTACTTTAGGATTCAAGAAATTCCTCAGAATAAGATATTTTCTTACATTTGATCACCCTTAGTGTTTTAAGTTCCCATTACAATATTATTATTTAAGAAGCTTCTTTGGTTTAACACATTTCCACAAAGACTCTTAAACACAGTAACAGATTAGTGGTCAGTAACTCATCCTTGTATCAGAGGATCATTGGCAGATGGCCTATAGATAAGTTTTATTTGAGGAGTTTATTTTGGGAGGGTAGGCAGAGAAGGGGTATCTGAGGGGCATCCAGGATGCTCTTGAAATTTCAGACTACCTGGAAAAGAACCAACTAAGGTGAGGGGACACAAGCGAAGGGACATAGGCCTTGTCAAATTAGACTTCACTGGTTCAGTTTCCCTAAAACCGTCTCTGGTCTTTCAGTGGAATTTGATTTGGACTCAGTTCAATTTCTGTACTCAGAGATGTGAATGCTGTTTGTTGAAGTATGTTTATGGGGTGGGAGAGGAGAGAAAGGGAGAGCAGGGGGTGATGCTCTGTTTCAGTTTTTTGAGGCTTTTATCTTATTCTCATATATGGAGGACACTAAATAAATGCTTGGTGCATTGAATTATCTTGCTTCCATTTCCAAAGGTGCAAGAATTTCTCCAAGATTTTTCCTAGCCTTTCCTCTCTTGATCTATTTCTATTTTATTGCTTTCTTTTCAATTCTTGATGTTTCATCTAATGACCAAAGTGGCAAAAGGATGGGAAAAAGAGGGAGAAGAAGGTGGTAGGACATGATTAGATTTGAGGGACTGAAGGACAGAAACAAGAAATAGAACAATTTTGACTTTTCCTGTTTCTAATTACAACTTCTCTCATGACATAAAGCTTAATGACTTTAATGTACAGAAATAAGCTACATGCTTACTTTAAATACATTAGCAAGCATCAAAAAATAGTATTATTTATTTAATTCTAAGAAAAAAAAGAAGCACTCCAATAGTTTAGAAAAATACATTTTTAATGTAATTTTAGTTTATAAAAGAATAAGAAAATCTGTCTACG
>NW_007729468.1:150190-152707 GCF_000696425.1 Galeopterus variegatus
ATTTGTAAATTCTTTGTTAAAAGATACTGTCTTTTTGTGACCCAAGCAAACTAAATACAGATCCTTATGAACCATGTATGCTGGTAAGTACAAATTTCTGGTATAAAATTTATAATGTAGCAATTCAAATTCATCTCACCTGACCAGTGATTTCTTAGTTGTTTTCTGTTTCTATACCAGAATACCACAGACCAGGTAATTTGTAAAGAAAAGTAGTTTATTTGGCTCACAGTTTTGAAGGCTGGGAAGTCCAAGAGCATGGTGCCAGCATCTGGTGAAGGCTTTCTTGCTGTGTCATAACATGGCAGAGGGTATCACATGGCTGGAGGGCAAGAGCCAGAGAGCTAGAAAGAGCTCGCTTTTATAACAAAGCCACTCCCACGATAACAAAACCACTCCTGTGCTAGCAACATTAATTCATTCATAAGGGCAGAAGGATTAAGTTTCCAACACGTGAACTTTTGGGGAACACATTCAAACCATAGCAAGTGAAAACATAAAGAATTTTTAGTTAATAAACCATCTTGTTGGAAAGTAAGTGTAATTTATTTTTTAAAAAATGATCTAACTTTTTGGACCATAATCATGTATTTATAAATAGTTGGAAAATGATGTTCTTTGCCTCGCATTTCATATACAATATGCATTATAGTGAACATGGGTATTATTTACAATATAAACAAAACACGAAAGCTTAATCTAGAATGCCAATTAAAATATGATTCATAATTCTCCTATTTTTCTTAGTTTTAAGTTTCTTGTGTGATCTGTCATGGCCTCTAAGTTACAATACTTAGAACTTAAAACAATACAATGCAGACTTGCACAGTAATAAGTCCAGATTTTCATCATTAACTACAAATCCTTTTCATATGCTTACATATGTTTCCGTTTTATTTTTAATATTTTTCTCCAGATTGAATTTTGGGCCTTCCCCTCCCCATTTTTACACAGTATAACACTTAGTAATGAGTTGAAAGAACTCGTGTACTAAATACAATAGCAGGACCTAGTTAATTGTCCTAACACTCTTGACCCAATGTGAGCTGGAGAAACGTGTTTTCACTTGCACGCTTTAGCTCCAGTGGCTCAGACGGCAGCACCACTGAACTTTTAAGATGAGAAATTTCCTCTTTTCTTTGGTTGGAAAAGAACTTGTAAGTGGTTAGAAAGGACTTAAAGAGGCCATCTCATCCTTTTTTTTGTCATGACACATAATGTTAATCATCAGATGAATCCCAAATCTGTTTTTCCAAGAAAGCAATCCAAAATGTGTTTGATGTGTGTATATTTAAAGCCAAAAAAAGAACAGTAATACTAAATGACCTGTGATGTCTATTACATCTTCTAATTTGGTCTCACTAGCCAGACCCCAGGAGCCTCAACAAATCAACCATTAACATGCTCCTCTAATGACCTAATTCACCACCGTCAGCAAAGGTGACATTGAAATCAGAACAGCTTTCCAAATCCTAACAACAGTGATAAACAAGATCCCCTTCTCTTCTGCGTGGTCTGTGTGAATATGCAGTGTGGTTCCACTAGCATCAGGCTCTGAGCGCTCTCACTCACAGCACAGACGTCCCCTTGCTCACTTCACTTCTCTCACCTCCCTGTTCTCAGTCCTCTCGATACTCTAACGACTGTCACAAATCCAACCTTATTCACGAGACCGCCCTACCTTGAAGCGGCTTTTCATTTCTCAGTCTCCTAGACATGATGACACCTACTTGTAAAATGTTGTGTATTTCATGTAAACATTGCACTGGTGCAAACCTTTTTCCAGCAAACGGAAATGCATTTGATTCAAGTTTCTATCCTGAAGCGTTCATGGGTTTTGAAGCGATTATTTTAGTGGTTACAACATGATGTTTTACACAGGTATGTTGAAGGGGGAAAAGGAGGAGTAAATGTTTATACCAATGCATTTGTATTTCAATTCCTCTATAAATAAGTTTTGAAGCGATTATTTTAGTGGTTACAACATGATGTTTTACACAGGTATGTTGAAGGGGGGAGGAGTAAATGTTTATACCAATGCATTTGTATTTCAATTCCTCTATAAATATTAGACAACAGGTAGACACAGGCTGACTGTCAGAATGGACAGACTATATTTAGAGAAAGTTATCCAAAGAGGAAAATCCTGAGGAACTCTCAGAACAACTTCCTGTTTTACGGTTCCTCTGTCTCTGCAAATGTTTAGAGGTTTTCTTTTCTTTCCTTGCTCTTGATGTTCGATTTGTATAAAATTTCAATCTTGGCTGTTCAGCAGATAGCCATTTTGAACATTATTTAAATTGACAACTTCGTAAAGAGAACTGGATTTACTTTAAACTTAAATCAAACTCCTAATTATTATTTCCCAGTTTCTGCTCTAAAATTCCACTAAAGACTGACTGCAAACTTTTTAATGGTGCACCCATCTGTTTCCATTATGAAGAGAAACATTTACAAGAACAAAATTTTCATAGATTCTTCCATCAAAATACAGAACAATCAACAGCCTGACCTCTC
>NW_007729468.1:153474-156986 GCF_000696425.1 Galeopterus variegatus
AAGGACAAAAAAGCAACTAATTATGCAAAGACGCTGGGGCAAGACACTGCTGGCAAGGGAACAGTAAGGGTCCATCTCTGAGATAAGAATAAGCTCAGTGTGTTCCACCAACAGAAAAAAGATAAGTACAGCCTGAGTATAGAGGACAACCAAAAATGTATTTCTGTTCACATTGTAGCAGGTGAAACAAAGGACGATGATGCTGGTGGAGAGAATATTGGTGACAGGAAAGCTTCTATAGAAGAAATTTCATAAAGTGAAACGTCATTAAATGAGAGCTGAGTAGAAGTTCATAGGGTAATGGAGGAGAGAGGGTATTCAGACAGAAGGTGCTATTGGATCCAGGTAGAGAGACAGGAGACAGCAAGATACATCTTGGGCAATGCAAGTTGACCTATATGGCTAGACTACAGGGTGGTGACAAGTGTGGTAGAGTAAGGTGGCAAAGAAGGGGAAGCAGGCATACCTGTTAGGATTGCTAATGGCTGCAAATAACAACACATCAACAATGGCTTAAATAATTAGGATTTTAGTATTCTAAAAAGAAGTTTTGTGGTAAGCAATTATTAACTTTGACCAGCAGCTTACTAAACATACCAGGGATAAAGATCAGTCTCCGCCTTCCTCTCCTGGGAGTAACGTGGCTGCAACAGCTGCAACCACTGCAATCACGTCATCCCAGCCCCGTGTTTGCAGGACATAAGGGACTGAGTGGCACGGGAAAGAACCTTTTCTCTTAGAGCACTTCTTTCTAATCAGAGAAGAAAATATTTCCAGGAAACTTTCCGGAAAACTTCCCTTTATACAGTACCTGGGTAACATGGCCACTTTATATGAGTAATCTAGGTTTCCTAAGATCAAGGAATCGTGGTCTGATAAGTCAAGGTTTTCTTAGCAAGGAAGTCAGAGGGAAAATATGTATTGTGGTAGGCATAGTGTCTGCTGGAGCAGGAGCTGATGATTGAGGGCCTTAGACTTCCTTTTTCTAAATAATAGGACTCCTTCTGTGGTCAGTGGGCCTCCAGCTGAAGCCTCACTAGCACATTTTTTTGTTTTTTTATATTTCCCATTTAAAAATTTTGGCCATTATTTGTACATGGCCTCTTTTTTTCCCTACTTCTGCCCTCTTTCTTTCTGTTTTGTGGATAATTATTGTTTTAATTCTTTTATTGTTTTTTAAGATAATACATTCAAATCCAATAAATAAAACCCACCAGAATTGAATTCCTTCTAAGCAGTTTTACAATATAGGTTTCTAATAGACTATTTTCCTGGGTCACAAATATAGACCACAAATGTCGTATCTATTACCTTATTAATCATTATGTAAACAGTGAGTCATATATATTAATTTTTCTCTCAGCAACAGTGAAAATTGTTCTTATAGAAAAACCTGGAAAACATGAAAATTGATATTTTACTTTCAAAACCAAAATGTCTAATGACCTCTACTCCCCACTCAACTAAGAAAAAGATACAAAACTAACAAGTTCACTGATGATGAAAATAATTTCCTACATTTCATTAGCTTTGCTTTTTGATGCTACGTTAAATGAAGGAGTCTAAATAAATTCCTGCTTAGAAAGTTCCTTCTATTTATGCAATAGGCAATTTAGTTTGATGTTTGCTTCCTCTGCCCTAAAGAAGAATAAAAGTAATACATTCTTATTACAAATAGTCATCTACAATTGAATGCATTGTTCATTTGCTATTTATAGCACTTAAGATAGTATTTTTTTTTCCAAGTATGAACTGTAGAATGACACTATGTTTAGTAGCTGAGACCCATTACAGATATGCAAATGAGGGGCTGAATAATGCCTATTATGAAGTTATAGCTTGTGGCAGAAACTACAGAAAATGACTTTGCAATATTGGGAGTCCATCAGTTGGGCAATTTAGTCCTTTTACAATCCAGATTCTATCAGATTTCTGGATTTCTCTCTAGTGACCCCTCACCCAGAACTCCAGAAGACTAGGGATTTCTTACTTTATTTTAGCACGAGGATTTTCCCTCAGATACCCATATGATGTTCATTTTACATTAATGTTCATTTAGTATCAATAGTAAAGAAACCACAGATGATAAGAAGTTAACATACATCTAGTAATATTTAAAAATGCATTAGCCAACTTTGTATTAAGTGTGAATGTTTGGCCAGTAGGTGATTATCTCTTCTCCCTCTCAAACACCACAAAAATGTCTTTAAAAATGAAAAATATTTTAACGAATGAGGACAAACAGAAGAATACAAAATATAACATCAGAAAAACCATTACAGTAGATTTTTAGAAAGTGAAATAAGATGGAGAGGGGATAACTGACAAAGCAGAGCAGAGAATGTCAAAAGCTAATTGACCACACAGAGGGCGTAGGGAGCTTGTTCCTATCACAAATGCCCTGAGGGTCTCTGACTGTGGGAAAGCAGCTAACACGGAAGGTGGAAGTCAGTCTAAGACTGAATATCCAGAGATTGTTTGAAAGTCTCTTTACCCCTCCACAAAACACACACACAAAAACGTCTCTGGAGACGATTTAGGAATCAGCGAACACCAAGAAACATAGATGTTTAGGGTGAAAAGAGAGTGATTAAGTTGTTTTACACACATCCCAACACCCACAGCCCTTTCCTCTTCCCTCTTTCCAGAACACTTATTGCTATGTTTATCTTTGTCTGGAAGAAAATTAAAGGGTAGTTTATGGACAAAAATTCAAAAGCCCCAGATAAAAGACCTCCAGATATCTAGGAGGTGCCCAAAACATGGAGGCTTTCACGCTAAGTGAAGTCAACTAGTTGGATACTGTCCCTCACCCCAGGCCTCTCCCCAATAAGTTTTTTGTTCTTTGATCTTATATGTAGATGTTTATTTAAAAAATAACATACTTGAGAGGAAATCCTTTCCCCATGACAAAGAGAGACTAAAATAAATAAATGTTTATAAAAGTGGGACCCAGTTAAAACAGACAGACAGATCACTTAATATCATATCCATAAGACAAGAATAGGAAAACTGTTTTTAAAAAGCAATCAGAAAAAAAATATATTGAAAATTAACATAAATTATAGTTAAAAAAATTATTAGAAGTCAGGAAAATCTACAAAATAGCCAAAACCTCAAAGGGATGGAAACTAGGAATAAAGATAATAGAAAATTAGAAGATTAATTAAGGTACTTCAATATTCAACTTGTAGAAATTCTAGAGGGAGAAGAGACCAAAAAAAAGAAAAGAGGAAATTATCAAAGAAATAGAACAAAAATATTTCCAAAACTAAAGGGCTTATGTCTCTAACTTGGAAGAGCTCATTGAATGCTGAGCAAAATTAATTAAATAAAACAGTCACATAAAGGTGTATTATCATGAAGTTTCAGAAGACCTGGGGATAAAGAACAGATTTTATAAAAACTCACAACATAAATATTAATCAGGCTAGTTACATTAGAATACAAAAGACAGGGGCCGGCCCGGTGGCGCACTGCTACAGTGCGCCGCTTGGGAGCGCGGTGGCGCT
>NW_007729468.1:157819-159636 GCF_000696425.1 Galeopterus variegatus
TTCTAATAAAAATTATTTTCAACCTGTAATTTTATACCCAGGCAAGTTATCACTCAAATGTAAAGATTGAATAAGGACGTTTTAAGATGTGTTGTAATTCAAAACAACTTACCTTCTATTTACCATTTCTTAGGAGGCTACCACAGTAGCTCATAAAGGTAGTAAAATAGGAAAGAGAATGACAGGGATTCAGGAAACTCTATCTTTAATTCAGGTGAAGGAAAAAGGGGCATTCTGGCATGACTAATGTGACTTAACCTTAAAAACCTAGTAGTCTTGATTGGAGTGAGAAATAGAGATCTGTAAGAGGCAGATCTGCAGTTATAACAAGCAAATAAAATAAACACAAAACACCAAGAGATAGATTGATGGTTTGAAGTATTTGAGCCTTTGGAATAGTATTACCTGGTGTTTGACAAATCTGTGCAGGCATTTACAAAATAGTATTAGTGATAAATAGATAAATTTTAAAATAATCACTTATTAACTTTAATATAAAAAGTCATGTAAGAAAGAAAAGCTAATAAATGCATAGTATTGTTTCAGCAGTGCCTAATATCTATATAGTAAAAAAAAAAAAAGTAAGGGCTGTCTACTGCTTTGCCACAAATGTCTGAAAGGAAGACTGAGATTGGTTAAGAGAACCAAAATCTCACTCTCAATACCTCAAAATACCTCCAGTTTTCTTAATACTCTTATGTTTAGTACAGTACTTCTATTCCCAACTTTATTCAGATAGCCTCTATTAAATCTCCAGAATCTGCTGGGAATTTGACCTACTCNCCAACTTTATTCAGATAGCCTCTATTAAATCTCCAGAATCTGCTGGGAATTTGACCTACTCAAATGCCTGTTTTTATGGCAGGACCATGCTGTTTTAATTACTGTAACTTAGCAGTACATTTTGAAGTCAGGTAGTGTGATGCCTTCAGCTTTATTCTTTTTGCTCAAGATTGCCTTGGATATCTGAGGTCTTTTGTGGTTTTGTACAAATTTGTCTTTGGTATTTTGATAGGGATTGTACTCAATCTGTAGGTTGGTTTGGGCGTTATGGACATTTTAACAATATTAATTCTTCCAATCCATGAATGTGGGATATCTTTCCATTTATCTGTGTTTTCTTCAATTTCTTTCACCCATGTTTTGCAGTTTTCAGTGTACAAGTCTTTCACGTCTATGGTTAAATTTATTACTAAGTATTTTTTGTAGCTTTTGTAAATGGAATTTTCTTTATTTCTTATTTGGATAGTTTGTTATTAGTGTATAGCAGGGCTACTGATTTTTGCATGTTGATTTTGCATCCTGCAGCTTTACTGAATTTATTTTATTGGTTCCAACAGTTTTTTGATGGAGTTGACAGGGTTTTCTATGTATGAGGACTTCAATTGCAAACAGTGATAATTTAACTTCTTTTCCAATTTTGATGTCTTTTCTTCTTCTGTCTAATTGCTCTGGCTAGAACCTCCAATACTATGTTGAATAGAAGTGGCAAGAATGGATATCCTTGTCTTGGTCTTGATCTTAGAGAAAAAACTTCCAACTTTTAACTGTTGAATATGATGTTAACTGTGGGCTTGTTCTATCGGGCCCTTATTGTGTTGAGGTACATTTGTTCTATACATAATTTGTTGAGAGTTTTTATCATAAAAGGATGTTAACTTTTGTGCTTTTTCTTCATCTATTAAGATGACCATATGGGTTTTTTTATTCGTTCCATTAATGTGGTGTATCACATTTATAGATTTTCATGTTGACTCATCATTGCATCCCAGAGATAAATCCCACTTGATCATGGTGAATGATCTTTTCGTTGTGCT
>NW_007729468.1:160153-163151 GCF_000696425.1 Galeopterus variegatus
CATCATTGCATCCCAGAGATAAATCCCACTTGATCATGGTGAATGATCTTTTCGTTGTGCTGTTGAATTTGGTTT
Organism: Galeopterus variegatus; assembly: GCF_000696425.1. Lineage (NCBI taxonomy): Eukaryota > Metazoa > Chordata > Mammalia > Dermoptera > Cynocephalidae > Galeopterus > Galeopterus variegatus. The sequence goes on from NW_007729468.1 coordinate 160,229, forward strand.
GCTAGCATTTTGTTGAGGATTTTTGTATTGTGTGTCTATTTTCATTTGTCTTAAGGTATTTTTAAATTTCCCTTTTAATTTCTCCTTTGTTTCATTGATTATTGAGGGGCATGTTGTTTAATTTCCATGTGTTTGTAAATATTCCAAAATTCCTCCTGTTATTCATTTCTAGTTTTATATAGTTGTCATCAAGAAAGAAAAAACTTGCATGATTTCAATCTTCTTAAATTCGTTAAGACCTGTTTTGTGGCCTGATATAAGATCTATTCTGGAGAATGTTTCATGTGCACTTGAGAAGAATGTGTATTCTGTTGCTATTGCATGGAATGTTCTGTATATGTCTGTTAGGTCTATTTGGTCTAAAGTGTATTTTAAGTCTAATGTTTCCTATTGATTTTTTTGTCTGGATCATCCATTTATTTCTGAAAGTGAAATATTGAAGATTCCTACTATTGTAGTATTATAGTCCACCTCCTCCTTCAGATCTATAATTATTTGCTTTATATATTTAGGTACAGCAATGTTGGGTGCATATAAATTTATAATTTTTTTAACTTCTTAATAAATTGGCTCCTTTACATAGTAACCTTCTTTTTCTCATTTTTGAAGATTTTGATTTGCAGTCTATTTTATCTGATACAAATATAGCGAATCCTGCTAACTTTTGGTTTCCATTTGCATAAAATACCTTTTCTCATCTCTTCCCTTCCCGTTCAGCAGTCTATGTGTGTCGTTAAAGGTGAAGTGAGTCTCTTAAGCAGCATATCATACAGTTTGGCCATTTTGTTTTAAACCCATTCAATCACTCTGTTTCTTTTTATTGGACAATTTAAATCATATACTTTCAAGGTACTTCTTGATATTTGAGGACTTAACACTGCAATTTTATTAATTTTTTCTGGTTGTTTTGTTGATCTTTTGTTCCTGTATTTCTCTTTTGCAGTCTTCCTTTCTGATTAGATTAATCTAATCAGATTACATCTGATTAGATTACATCTCTAAAGGTATGCTTTAATTCCTTACTTTTTATCTTTCATGTACTTACTATAGGTTTTTGCTTTGTATTTATCATAAGTCTACATAAAGCATCTTAGAGTTATAACAGGGTATTTTAAGCTAGTAACAACCTAATTTAGGTCTCACCAAAAAATGAAACAAAACAAAACAAAACAAAAAAACATTTTTACTTCACCACCACTCCATTTCAGGCTTTTGATGTCAAAGTTTACATCTTTATATATTGTGTGTCCCTTAACAAATTATCATTTGTTAGCAAAACATATTGTCATTATCTTTAATAGTTTTGTCTTTTAACCTTTATGTTAAAGGTATAAGTGATTTACACACCATCATTATAGTACTATGGTATTCAAAATTTGACTATTTACTTACTTTTATCAGTGAACTTGGCATTTTCATATGTTTTCTGTTACTAATTAGCATCTTTTTCTTTCAGCCTGAATAGCTCTCTTTACCATTTCTTGTAAGACAGGTCTGGTGGTAATGAACGCATTCACCTTTAGTTCTATCCAAGGTTGTAGGAGGGGTGATATGGTTTATGTAAAACTATTCTTTCTACCCACTTCAATGTGCCTTTTCTTATTTCTGTGCTCCACCTAGGTGCTATAATCTCTCACTTGGTCTCCTTAGCTCCTGTGAAGGTATTTTCATATGTGGATAATTGTTCAAATTTATATTTCTGTGGGGGAATGAGTGCTGGAAAGTCCTATTTCACCATCCTACTTACCTCTGTTGCCCTAAATTGGTCTACCAGTTTCTTAAGCAAACCTTCTCCCAATACCCTTATTTTGAGAATGACACACTGTTTTAGTCAGTTCCAGCTGCTGTAACAAAATACCATAGATGGGTTGCCTTATAAACATCAGAAATTTAATTCTCGTGCTTCTGGAGACTGGAAGCCTGAGATTAACATGTCAGCATGGTTGGATTCTGGACAGTGCCCTCTTCTCGGTTGCAGACTGCTGACAAATTATAGAATCCTCACATGTGGAGAGCCAAGCAAATATTCTGGGATATCTTCTGTAAGGGCACCAATCCCTCACGACCTTATTACTTCCCAAAGGCCCTACCTCCTAATACAATCACAATGAAAGTTAGTATAGTAACATATGAATTTTAGGGAGACAGTCTGTTGTTAACACATATCCTACTACTTTGTGAAGTATTTGGTGTGATCAATTGCCGAGATGGGAAGGGCAGGACTGGCAGGACTGAAATAAAAATTGGATTGCCGTTCTGTGAGCTTAGGTTTCAGCTCTATTGTGGCTTTTAAGTCAGATAATCTTCAGTCATCTCCTTTCAAACTCTAAAAATTTTGTGACTATCATCTACAGTTTGTTCTGCTATGTTCTTTATTGTCGATGACTGTTTTTACTTTGAAATGATTATAGATTAATGTGAGGTTGCAAAGAAATATACAGGAAAGTCCCATGCACGGTTCTGCCAGCCTCACCCAATGTTAATATCTTATACAACCATAGTAAGATATCAAAACCAAGAAAGTGACATTAGTACAATCTATACAGCTTATTCAGATTTTGATCACAAACACTTATTTGTGTGTATTTATGCAATTTTACCACATACAGAGGACTGTATAACTACTACAACAATCAAAATACACAAATGTACCATCACAAAACTCTCTTGTGTTAACCCTTTATAGCCACATCCATCCCTTCTCTCCCATCTCTAAACCCTGACAACATTTGCTGTCCATCTCCATAATTATGTTATTTCATGAATATTACATAAATAGAACTGTGCAGTGTTGTATCATTTTGAGACTGACTTGTTTTCACTCAGCATAATTTCCTTGAGGTTCCTCCAAGTTGTTACATGTATTAATAGTTTGTTCGTTACTGAGTAGTATTACCAGCAATGGATATACCATAGTTTGTTT
>NW_007729468.1:164449-173136 GCF_000696425.1 Galeopterus variegatus
GCTTCCCAAGCGGCGCACTGTAGCAGTGCGCCACCAGGCCAGCCCAGGACAAAAGTTTTTAATTTTGATGACATCCAGTGTATTAATTTTTCCTTTATGGGTTATGCTTTTGGTTTCAAGTCTGAGAACTCTTAGCTTGTCTTAGATTTTGAAGATTTTCCTCCTATGTTTTTTCTAGATGTTTTATAGTTTTATGTTTTACATTAAAGTTCATGATCTATTTTGAGATAAATTTTGTATAAGGTGTGAAGTATAGGTCAAGCTTTTTTTTTTCTAATGGATATTCAGTTGCTTTAAAACTATTTATTGAATAGGCTATTACTATTTCATTGAATTACTTTTGCTTCTTTGTCAAAATTAATTAGACATATTTATGCAGATGTCTTTCTTAGTTCTCCTCTTTTTTCGATCTCTGTGTCTGTCTCTCCATCAGTATCACATAGTTTTGATTACTGTGTAAATACTATTTTAACATCTGTTTACAGGTTTTTAGCAGAGATTCAGGAGATGCTGGAAGTAAATGTATGTGTTTGATCTGCTATCTTTTACTAAAAACTACCTTTTTAAGATCTTTTTTATTTTTTTACTAGCTGTAGTAAAATTTGCTAATTTTCTATTTTTGTAAAAATAATTAACTTATGTTTTAGTTATCAAAACAGAATAAAATCTACATGTATTTGAAAAATAATATGCAAGTAGATGACAAATGCTAAAATGGGCACAAGCATAAAATAATACCAAATCAGAGGGGGACTATAAGTGTCACCAGAAGTGAAGTGGGGTATGGGGGTGATAAAAGGAGGATTAAGGAAAGTTAACCAAAAAAGATGACAAGTGAGATGGGTTATCCCATATCTAGAGAGGGTGCCCGTTGGGGAATTACTTGTTGGTTGATAAAATTAATTTCAAATATTTAGCATCAGTATTTTGATGGGAATTGCATTTAATCTGTAGATGGCTTTGGGTAGTATGGACATTTTTACTACATTGATTCTTCCAATCCATGAACATGGAATGTCTTTCCACCTCTTAATGTCGTCTTTAATTTCTTTCAGAAGTTATTTATAGTTCTCATCGTAGAGATCTTTCATCTCATTGGTTAGATTTATTCCTGGGTATTTTATATTTGGGGTGACTATTGTAAATGGGCTTGCTTTCTTGATTTATTTTTCTTTTAGTTTGTTGTTGGAGTATAAAAACACTACTGATTTTTGTATGTTGATTTTGTATCCTGAAACCTTACTGAATTCATTTATCAGTTCTAAGAGTTTTTTGGTAGAGTCTCTTGGGTTTTCCATATATAGAATCATCTCATCTGTGGAAAGGGACAATTTGATTTCCTCTTTACCTATTTGGATGCCCTTTATTTCTTTCTCTTGTCTAATTGCTCTGGCTAGTACTTCCAATACAATATCAAATAGGAATGGAGAGAGCAGGCATCCTTGTCTTTTTCCTGATCTTAAGGGGAAAGCTTTCAGCTTTTCCCCATTCAGGATGATATTGGCAGTGGGTTTATCGTATATGGCTTTTATTATGTCTAGATATCTTTCCTCTATACCTAATTTGTTGAGAGTCTTTAACATGAAGGAATGTTGAATTTTGTCAAATGTTTTTTCTGCATCTATTGAGATGATCATATGGTTTTTGTTCTTGACATTGTTGATGTGGCGTATCACATTTATAGACTTGACCAATGACATTCTTCACAGACATAGAAAAAAACAATCCTAACCTTCATATGGAACAAGAAAAAGACCCCAATAGCCAAAGCAATCCTGAGCAAAAAATAAATAAATAAATAAATAAAGCTGGAAGCATTACATTTCCTTACTTCAAACCATATTACAAATCTGTAGTAAAAAACCAGCATGGTACTGGCATAAAAACAGACACATGGACTAATGTAACAGAATAGAGAACTCAGAAATCAACCCACATATTTACAGCTAACTGATCTTTGACAAAGGCACCAAGAACATACACTGGGGAAGAGACTGCCTGTTCAATAAATGCTGCTTGGAAAACTGGATATCCATTTGTAGAAGAATGAAACTTGATCCATACCCCTCCCAATATACCAAAATCAACTCAAAATGGATTAGAGACCTAAATATAAGGCCTAAAACTTTAAAACTCCTAGAAGAAAACACAAGGGAAATGCTCCAGGATTTAGAACTAGGCAATGACTTTATTAATAACACCCCCAAAGCACAGGCAACAAAAGAAAAAATAAACAAATGGGACTATATCAAACTAAAAAGCTTTCATACAGCAAAGGAAACAATCAATAGAGTGAAAAGACATCCTACAAAATGGGAGAAAATACTTGCAAAATATGCATCTGACAAGGGATTAATATCCAGAAATAAGCTCAGACAACTTTACAGCAAAAAAACCAAATAATCCAATTAAGAAATGGGTGAAGTAGCCAAATAGACATTTCTCATAGGAAGACATACAAATGGCCAGCAGGTATATGAAAAAATGCTCAACATCACTAATCATGAGGGAAATGCAAATCAAAACTACATTGAGATATCACCTCACTCCAATCAGACTGGCTATTATAAAAAAGACAGAGAATAACAAATGCTGGTGAGGATGTGGAGAAAGAGGAACCCTCCTGCACTGTTGGTGGGACTGTAAATGAGTATAGCCATTATGGGTAACAGTATGGAGCTTCCTTAAACAACTACAGACAGAACTTCCATATGTACCAGCAATCCCACTACTGGGAATATATCCAGAGGATTGGAAAACATCAAGTTGAAGGGATACCTGCACTCTCACGTTTATTGCAGCTCTATTTGCAATAACTAGGCAATGGAACCAACCTAAATGTCCATCGTTGGATGACTGGATAAGGAGATTGTGGTAGTTACATACAGTGGAATACTATTCAGCCATAAAAAAGAATGGAATTCTACCATTTGCCACAACATGGGTGAGCCTGGAGAAAATTATCTTAAGTGAGACAACCCAAGAACAGAAAGAGAAATATCGCATGTTCTCACTCTTAACTGGGAGCTGAATCCATAAATAAACAAATGAACAATAAAGAGAGACAAAGAAAAAGAAAGAAACAACAATCACAGTAATATGTTGAACTTTTAGAAACTTAGAGATGGAAAAGGGGAGGGGAGAGGGAGAGAGGAAGGGGCTAATGAGGAATTGGTCAACAGACACAAAGAATGATTGCATTTCATACCCCACGTGTATGTATAATAATAAATAAATTAATTAATCAATTAAATTAAATAAAAAAATATGTAGCATCGGAGGACATCTGATTCCAGTCAAGAGAGAATAAAAGAAATCAGATTTACCCACCTGCCTGAAACAACAAAAGACTGAAAAAAAAAGTTTGAAGCAATGACACACAAGACACTGGGCATAAGACAACAAAAGATAATGATCTCTTGGAGCTGAGAAACAAAGCAGGCCCTAAAATTTCCCAGGTCCCTACATGGGGACTTGAGAAGGGGGGGAGAAGATATCCAGGCAGAGCATGTAATGGCAAGTCCAGGGAGACCGAGTCAGCTAGAGTTTATGAGGCAGAGTTCCAGAGAAGTGAGAGAAAATCGAATCTGCAGAGGGTCTCCTTCAAGGGTTCAACAGACTATTGAGGGAGCAGCACACAGGACCAAAATACTTCCTCTACACAATAGCCAAGGTAGAGAACCTCATAATTTAGGGGACGATAGCTCAAATTTAAAAAATATCTCATTATTGGGGAATTATTAACCTTAGCTCTTGCCTCATCTAGCAAAGCTTAAAAGTGAGGCCCAGAGGATCAACTGTTTACAAATAACCACACGCAGAAAACAAAAGCTAAGAATATTCATAGGAACACAAAAACATCAAGACACAAAAGAGTTAAATTCACGGTGTCTGGCAACTCACTACAAAAAATTATAAGGCATGCAAAGAAGCATGAAAATACAACTCATGAAGAGAAAAATTAACCCACTGAAGCTGACCCAAAAATGAAGCGAAGTGGTATCACTGCCTTATCTTTGTAGTATTCTGAGGTATTGGGAATCGGGTACTTCACAGTAGAGTAATTAAGGAAGGAAAAGGAAACGGTGATAAAATGTAAAGTGGAAGTACAGAATTGAATGGAAGCAAAAGCTTGGAACTTTTAAGTAATCCCAAGTATCATACAATCAGAGGGGTTTGGGAGCAAATTTATTGAAATCTTGAAGCATATGTTAGCCCTGGTAGGCTGGAGGACTTAAGTGGGTGGGCAGCTGACTTCCGGTTATACTAGTGAAAATAATGTCACTTTTGAATGGTGGATACTTACGTGTGGCTAGAGAAATAGCACTCAGTGTTTGTACCAAGAACCCTGGGAGTGATTAGGGTTTTTGAAGTCTTGACACTCCATCTGGGCCGTAATAAATATTGGATGCAATTTATATGGTACTAACAGGTCAGGCACTCAAGTAGCCTCCATCCTGTTTTTCCTCTCCTCACCTACATTTAAGAAATAAAAAGATAAAATAGATATTTATCAAATCTAGTCTCTGCTCATTACAAGAAAGTCTTATATCTATTTATGTAGACATAACCTATTATTGCTTTGAAACTAAGAGATATCCCAGCTCCACTTGTTGGAAATGGTGGTTTTGGAACTGAAAATACCCAGCTACTAAGCTTTCTTTGGTTGTAAAGTGTTTATGACCTTGGCTGTCTCACTGTCCTTGTCTGCTCTTGTGGTGGCTAATAGATGTCATTGCTGCCTTTGCCTTCATGCTGCTATCAGCACTGACCTCTCTGCAGCACAGAGTCCTACGGATCCCCTGGTAAGGCTCAAGTGACTGAAAAGCTCCTCAGCAGCTACCCCAGAAGCCCCATAGGCCTGCTCAGGAAAGCAAATGAAATACAAAATAAAACTAACTAACTAAACCACAATAGAATCTGATGAATTCACTTATTATCTAAGTAAACTTCATGAAACAATTTTCTTTCACTTTAAATGTTAACTTAGATTTGGGTAAAAACAGTTTCTATCTTCTCTGTTTTGAAGCTTGAGTTCTGTCCAGAAAAATAATACAAATTGCTGTTATTTTTAAGGGCTTATTTAGTTAGCAAAGTTGAAAGATTGGATTCAATTGATTACAGCAAAGAAATATGATTTTAGGCAAGAACAACAATCTTTCCCTTCCTAAATAGCAGCAGGTGGATTTGTAAGATCTTGACCAGTCCAGGATTAAGGGGTCAGCCAGCTGAGCCCTTGCCCAGGGCAACAATCTGTAAGGGCATAGAACAACCACTGTCCCCTGCTGGAGAAAGTGTATTTATAGAACTCCTTTCTGTGTGACTATAATACGAGATTGAAAAGATTATTTTCTTAAGCTACTTGGGATGTGAAAGGTGAGATCCCAAAAGATGTTGCTGAGAAGCCTGTCCATAAGTAAAAGCAAACCTTTTATTTTTCCCAGTGGGGGATATAAGTTTGGAGGCTGAGTGGAACTGGCCTGTGACAACGAATGAGAGTCTGAGCCTCTCACCAGCTGTCGTTTCTTAGTTTCCTTTCCTACAAGGTACCCAGACTCACTTTTGAATTCTATTGAGCAAATATTTAAAGAAAATCAGTGTGACGAGGTACATATATTTATCTGCTTATTAAGACATCACATATTTCGGCCTTACACTGGGCTTCAGGAACTCTAACCTTGTGTATCCAGCCTTGTATCACTGAAAGACAGAAACGCGGGTACTCAGATATGAAATCTAATGCAGAATACAAAACCATGTTTTAGCATGACACTGGGCTTCAGGAACTCTAACCTTGTGTATCCAGCCTTGTATCACTGAAAGACAGAAACCCAGGTACTCAGATATGAAATCTAATGCAGAATACAAAACCATGTTTTAGCATAAATAATATAGTGGAGAAGCTCGGTGTCCACCTTTCAATAGGTTCATTCCACCTGTCCTAACNGTCAGCTAGAGTTTATGAGGCAGAGTTCCAGAGAAGTGAGAGAAAATCGAATCTGCAGAGGTTCTCCCTCAAGGGTTCAACAGACTATTGAGGGAACAGCACACAGGACCAAAATACTTCCTCTACACAATAGCCAAGGTAGAGAACCTCATAATTTAGGGGACGATAGCTCAAATTTAAAAAATATCTCATTATTGGGGAATTATTAACCTTAGCTCTTGCCTCATCTAGCAAAGCTTAAAAGTGAGGCCCAGAGGATCAACTGTTTACAAATAACCACACGCAGAAAACAAAAGCTAAGAATATTCATAGGAACACAAAAACATCAAGACACAAAAGAGTTAAATTCACGGTGTCTGGCAACTCACTACAAAAAATTATAAGGCATGCAAAGAAGCATGAAAATACAACTCATGAAGAGAAAAATTAACCCACTGAAGCTGACCCAAAAATGAAGCGAAGTGGTATCACTGCCTTATCTTTGTAGTATTCTGAGGTATTGGGAATCGGGTACTTCACAGTAGAGTAATTAAGGAAGGAAAAGGAAACGGTGATAAAATGTAAAGTGGAAGTACAGAATTGAATGGAAGCAAAAGCTTGGAACTTTTAAGTAATCCCAAGTATCATACAATCAGAGGGGTTTGGGAGCAAATTTATTGAAATCTTGAAGCATATGTTAGCCCTGGTAGGCTGGAGGACTTAAGTGGGTGGGCAGCTGACTTCCGGTTATACTAGTGAAAATAATGTCACTTTTGAATGGTGGATACTTACGTGTGGCTAGAGAAATAGCACTCAGTGTTTGTACCAAGAACCCTGGGAGTGATTAGGGTTTTTGAAGTCTTGACACTCCATCTGGGCCGTAATAAATATTGGATGCAATTTATATGGTACTAACAGGTCAGGCACTCAAGTAGCCTCCATCCTGTTTTTCCTCTCCTCACCTACATTTAAGAAATAAAAAGATAAAATAGATATTTATCAAATCTAGTCTCTGCTCATTACAAGAAAGTCTTATATCTATTTATGTAGACATAACCTATTATTGCTTTGAAACTAAGAGATATCCCAGCTCCACTTGTTGGAAATGGTGGTTTTGGAACTGAAAATACCCAGCTACTAAGCTTTCTTTGGTTGTAAAGTGTTTATGACCTTGGCTGTCTCACTGTCCTTGTCTGCTCTTGTGGTGGCTAATAGATGTCATTGCTGCCTTTGCCTTCATGCTGCTATCAGCACTGACCTCTCTGCAGCACAGAGTCCTACGGATCCCCTGGTAAGGCTCAAGTGACTGAAAAGCTCCTCAGCAGCTACCCCAGAAGCCCCATAGGCCTGCTCAGGAAAGCAAATGAAATACAAAATAAAACTAACTAACTAAACCACAATAGAATCTGATGAATTCACTTATTATCTAAGTAAACTTCATGAAACAATTTTCTTTCACTTTAAATGTTAACTTAGATTTGGGTAAAAACAGTTTCTATCTTCTCTGTTTTGAAGCTTGAGTTCTGTCCAGAAAAATAATACAAATTGCTGTTATTTTTAAGGGCTTATTTAGTTAGCAAAGTTGAAAGATTGGATTCAATTGATTACAGCAAAGAAATATGATTTTAGGCAAGAACAACAATCTTTCCCTTCCTAAATAGCAGCAGGTGGATTTGTAAGATCTTGACCAGTCCAGGATTAAGGGGTCAGCCAGCTGAGCCCTTGCCCAGGGCAACAATCTGTAAGGGCATAGAACAACCACTGTCCCCTGCTGGAGAAAGTGTATTTATAGAACTCCTTTCTGTGTGACTATAATACGAGATTGAAAAGATTATTTTCTTAAGCTACTTGGGATGTGAAAGGTGAGATCCCAAAAGATGTTGCTGAGAAGCCTGTCCATAAGTAAAAGCAAACCTTTTATTTTTCCCAGTGGGGGATATAAGTTTGGAGGCTGAGTGGAACTGGCCTGTGACAACGAATGAGAGTCTGAGCCTCTCACCAGCTGTCGTTTCTTAGTTTCCTTTCCTACAAGGTACCCAGACTCACTTTTGAATTCTATTGAGCAAATATTTAAAGAAAATCAGTGTGACGAGGTACATATATTTATCTGCTTATTAAGACATCACATATTTCGGCCTTACACTGGGCTTCAGGAACTCTAACCTTGTGTATCCAGCCTTGTATCACTGAAAGACAGAAACCCAGGTACTCAGATATGAAATCTAATGCAGAATACAAAACCATGTTTTAGCATAAATAATATAGTGGAGAAGCTCGGTGTCCACCTTTCAATAGGTTCATTCCACCTGTCCTAACATATTTTCTAACCCAACTGATGAGAATTAGTAAAATGTCATCCTGTGCATATTAGCATATTGTGTAACTGCAGTTCATGGCTGATTTGTAAATTGAGAAATATCTTAGAGGTAGGAAAACAGTGGAGAAGTTGGCAAAACCAGAGGCTTGTTTTCTGTAAAAATTGGGGGGAAAATAAGCTGAAGATTAATTGATTGTCTTAGAGTTCACGAAGGAACATGTTGCATTACAAGAAAGAGTATGACCTACACATGTACTTGTGTATCCACTTATGTATAATATTTGAGCACTGCAGTCTATGTTTCAAGTATTGTTCATGGCACTGGGGAAACAGAAAAGAACAAAATAGCATTCTGCCCCTGTAGAGATTTCATTTCAGAGAGAAGAGAGAGACAGTAAGCCATTAACTGTATATAGTGTGTCAAATGGCGTTAAAAGCTATGGG
>NW_007729468.1:173237-175664 GCF_000696425.1 Galeopterus variegatus
CTTGTTTTCTGTAAAAATTGGGGGGAAAATAAGCTGAAGATTAATTGATTGTCTTAGAGTTAACGAAGGAACATGTTGCATTACAAGAAAGAGTATGACCTACACATGTACTTGTGTATCCACTTATGTATTAATATTTGAGCACTGCAGTCTATGTTTCAGGTATTGTTCATGGCACTGGGGAAACAGAAAAGAACAAAATAGCATTCTGCCCCTGTAGAGATTTCATTTCAGAGAGGAGAGAGAGACAGTAAGCCATTAACTGTATATAGTGTGTCAAATGGCGTTAAAAGCTATGGGGAAAATAAAGCGGGAAAATGGGGAAAGATCGTACTGGCTGGAGACTGATTTATCTGCTCTTTTATTTTACATCGAATGATCTGGGAAGGCATCACTGATATGATAAAATTTAAGCAAAGATGTGTAAGAAGTGAGGGAGTGAGCCATGAGTTCATCCCAGTAATGGTTTCAGGTAAAGGGAGCAGCAGCCCAAGATCTGGAGGTGTTAGTGCATTCAGCTGACCAGAAGGACCGGTATGTGTGGTCATCGGAGAGCACGGGGGGAGTGGGGAGAAGAGCCGGAGAGGAAGCAGAGGGCCCACAAATCGTTTATTGTGGGACTTGAGATTTTACTCTTGAGAGAGGTGTGAAACCATGGGAGGGCTACGGGCAGAGGACCCACATGATCTGAGGCATGTTGTTAAAGGAGAGAGGCGGGAGGATGCAGAAGTCACTGAGGAGCTATTTTAATAACATGTAAAAGGAACGATGAGAGCATCAGCGAGGATGGTGGCAGGAGCCATGACCTGGGTCTGCGGTGAACCAGGAGTCCGCAGGATTCGTTCACAGCTAAGATCTGGGGCTGAAGAGGACGCCCAGCAGCAGGGGACACGTGTCTTCATTTACGACGGTTCCAAATGTGAAACTGCCAATCTACTTAAAGCTTCCTCCTGCTGGAAAGCACCTATTTCTGGGGCAAGTTCTCCTTCAGAAAGATCCATGAAATTATTACTTAGTGAAATATTATTGGGGGAAAATAAATTTGAGATGAAACCCCCATAAAAGAAAATTTAAAGCAGCAGTTTAATCCCTATAGAGCTTGAGACAGCTTTACGGAGCATTATTTACATGATTTCGGTAATGTGTGATCATGAGCAAAGAGACTAAAGGAACATTAATCTAGAATGATACAAATATAAAAAAGAAAATTGATTTTATACAGATTCAGCTAAGATTATCTTCAAAGAGGTGAAAGTAAAGTGGTTTTGAAAACAGGACCACATATTCAAAATTGTTAGGAAATAAATCTATATTCTGACTAGCCTTAATGTTCAAGTGTATATTTAAATTTTTATTTTATTTTATCCTTTACATATAATAAAAATTGGCTACAGGCAGCAAAAATAAAAGAAAAGAGAGAGAGAGAGAGAGAGAGAGCGCAAGCGTGCACGCGCTTGTGGAACCAGTCAGAAATTTTCTTATTTTATCCTTTACATATAATAAAAATTGGCTACAGGCAGCAAAAATAAAAGAAAAGAGAGAGAGAGAGAGAGAGAGCGCAAGCGTGCACGCGCTTGTGGAACCAGTCAGAAATTTTGATATCTCTCAATAAGTGAGAGATTATACGGTTTTTTTGCTTTTTATTTTTTAATAACTTGTAAACAATCCCATCAATAGTGGAGGGGACTAAAATTACAAGGAAAATTTTAAAATGAGGTCTACAAAGAAGCCAACAAGAACATGTGTTGGGCTGGATTAATAGAGAAAAGACTGTAGTCAGTTCAAGGCAAAGTTGACAATTGTTCCTTCTGCCAGGAAAGAGACAGAGACTAAGTAGAGATCACCAATATTGACCTTAACTAAAACAAGGCAGGGAACAGAGTAGAAACTTCCATGTGTTAGCAAAGAGTATTTGTTTCTTTTTGGCCATAAGAAATTAATTTGAGGAAGCAAAGTGAATGGTAAAATCCAGGCCTGTGAAAGAAAGCTCAAGACTAAATGCAGAAAGTGGATAGAGCAAATGCTGGAATTTTAACAAGAAAAGGGAATGCTGAAATATGTTTATTTAACCTACCAAATTATTGCTGGAACATAAAACTCAAAGGAATTAGACAAGGGCAGATTTAATAGATGTTATACGTGTCTATGATTTGCTGGCCTATAAAGTGAGAACTAAATAAGCAGGAAGTCAATGTTGGAAATGATCAACTTTCACTGACCGTCATGTGTTAAACGTGCCACAAACATTATCATATTTCGTTTTTGAGCAAATGCATAGATTATTTTTGCCATTTCACTGTCAAGTTAACAGAAGTTCAGAAAATCCACGCATTTGCACACATTTACACAGGGAGTAAGTGGCCAGTGTGGTGTTTGAGCACCTTGCTATTTCCTTTAGCACAAGGGGTTTCTTGCTACAACAGGCAA
>NW_007729468.1:176390-180666 GCF_000696425.1 Galeopterus variegatus
GTGGTGTTTGAGCACCTTGCTATTTCCTTTAGCACAAGGGGTTTCTTGCTACAACAGGCAACCTCTCAACATTAGGATTTAGTTATCTTTTAGGACCAAAAAGCTTTTAAAAAGGAATCATCAGGAATCAAAAAGGAACCAAAGGCTTGTCTGCTTTTCTAGCTCTTATTCTCAATCCTCCACCATCGTCTTTACCTCTCCATAGTTCCAGTTGATCCGGGAATCCTAGAAAAGCAAAATTAAAAAAAATTCTGATTGGTGTCCCTTCATACTCAGCTAGGTCCTCAGTGGTGCTTGAAAAATCCTTTGTTGACTTCTTTTTATAGTTCCAGCAAATAACCATTTCATTCTTTCTCCCTTTACCCTGAGCCTGTATGTCTCTCCCTCTCAGAGATAATTTTTTTCTCATTTTTAAACGAAAACTTTGAGTCTGAAGTAAGCAACTGAAATTCATCTCTCCTCTATTTCAAAAGCTCTCTGGGGCATTGCCCTTTCCACTCTGGCCTATGAAAACCTCTGAGAGAAAGGCCCTGTCCTCTTCACATATCCATCCTGTCCTTTCAAGGCCACCCTGGTTGCTGTGAGATAGAAAATGCTTGGTCTAAGGGCTTGGATTATGGGACACACCTGGGGGCCAAGCATGCTCAGTAAAGTGAAGTTTATCCTCTGGGTGACCGTCCACTAGGGGTGCTAGAGAGCACAGGATATTCTTGAATGGGTTCGGTGCATGTGATCAAATTTGGCCAATCAACATGCTCCAGAAGGAGACCAACTGAGCATGTGCAAGACTATGTTACATAACAGGGAGGAATTCCCTTAATTGAATTAGACAACATGAATACTTATTAACTAGTGAAACTATGAAAGCTAAATCCTGGCAGAAGGTGGGGCTGTTCTCACTCTCTCAGGTGCCAGCCTGCACACAGCCTGTGGAGCATGTATTTCTTTCTTTTGTATCAAACTTACTTTCAGCAAGCAGCTGCTCACTCTCTTGAGCCAGCCTGCACTCTGTACTAAACTTTAAGTGTGTATTTCTTATTTTTGTGTTGAACTTAGTGTGGACCCTGCTCAGTCTCTAGAACTAGGCTGCACTTACTCTGTGAAATCTGTATCTCTTATTTGTCATATTAAACCTGTTCTCACTTTCTACTATGACTCTGCTCTTGATTTCTTTCCTGTAGTGGAGTCAAGAACCTGGTAAGAGGTTTGAGGCTGGCTATCCGGCCTCCCAGACCTCCTCCTCCAGCATCAGGTGGATTAATTTCCACTTTTCCTCCCACTCCATCCGGGACTCTCTGCATCCCCCCACCCCACACCATGGCACATTGTGGGTTTCTTTCCACCACTTCCTAAAAATATGGTCCATTCCGCAATCTCCTTACATCAGTACACACACACAGCTGAATGTCTGAAAATAGCCACGGTTCCTCCCTCTACTGCCGCCTTACCACTCCTTACCTGCTTGCAATCTGCCTTCTGCCTCCACTTTGCTGAAAAGGCCACCATGAAGGTCACTGAGTCCTTTCTAAACACCAGCTCTGCTTTTTGAGGCATTCTCAATCTCTTCGATCTTCTGCAGTATCTGGACCTGCAAATTGAGATTTTAAAAACTCTTCTCTGATATTTTCTATGCTGGTGAATTTTCCTTTGCCTCATGGGCCATAACTTTCCTGTCTCCACTTGTTTTGTCCTTTAAATGCAGGTCTTTCTAATGTTCTATCATAACTTTCTCCTCTGTATTGAAATTCTTTGTAATACCATTCACTCCCATGATATCAAGTCCTACCCTTAACATTTCTGAAATTAAAAAAATAAGAAACAAATAAATAAAAATTTNTCAAGTCCTACCCTTAACATTTCTGAAATTAAAAAAATAAGAAACAAATAAATAAAAATTTAAAAAAAATTTCTGAAATGTACTTGCATTTCTTTTTACATTTTGTTATCCAGTAAGTTAGTTTAATGCTTTTATTCATTCATGTATTGATTCATCAAAGATGTATTGAGTACCCATCAAATTTTGGATGATAACATTACTTACGGACTGGAACATAATGGGTAGAACAAGATAAAATGATAGGACCAAAGTAATGAAAGAGGAAATAACTATAAAGTAATTATATAGCCTTCTAGGATGGAAGGAACATATAGTTAAGTACAGAAGTAGGCACAAGCTTCCTAGGAAATACAATTAAAAAGGAAACATGCTATTGCACATATAATTATATAGCCTTCTAGGATGGAAGGAACATATAGTTAAATACAGAAGTAGGCACAAGCTTCCTAGGAAATACAATTAAAAAGGAAACATGCTATTGCACATGTCTAATTATTTAATAAAAAGGCAAATGTAAAATCATTGAGACTCTCTAATCCAGGAATAATTTGTAACATGAAGAAAATTTTCATGTTGTGACCATAAACAATTTAACAAGCATGCATAGTGATGCACCAAACAACAAACAATGCTTTCCTTAGGATGCTATTTATTTTAGAAAAAAATAGGAACACAGGTGCATTGATAAGCTCACCAGGTAGATGCTTTTCTTCTCAACATGTGACTTGTCAACAGAAGAAAACTGTCAGGTGCCACTTTGTTAACACTGTATGCAATGCTTTCTGAGAATTACTGGAACAGATTTTATTACTGAGGTTTTAAAGGTAATATTCCTTTTGGTGAGCTTTACATTTTAGCTTCTTATACTTCAGATATATTAGATTCGTACATGAAAATAATAGATTTGCACATTTTTTCCCCACATGCACAAGTTGAAGCTAGTGAATGTTTCCTTGATCTATTTTTCTACTGAAGTAGATAAACAACTATAACTAAATTCTAGTAATAAATAGTTGTGAACACACTGGATCAAATTTGGCCAAAATTAGAATGTCTGCAAGAAATGGAAATAAGCTCATTTGTCCATATATTTATCATGCTATTGTTTCATCTGAGTCACTGTAGGACAAAGGCCTGGCCTCTGCAATGTCAAGAGGTCACAGCTGAGACCTGAATTTTGTGTTCTGACCAGGAGTGGAAGAATCCTATCATTCTCCTTGCTCATCATTTCATCAGGTATGTGAACAGCTGGTGACACAAACTTGGGTGGTTTAGACAAACTGTATCACTCCTTGAAGTCATTTGTTATCTAGTTGCATTTTGTCCTACAGTGGCTTCAGATTACAAAGAGATTTCTAGCCAAATTGAAACCCACATACTTGAGGCTTTTTGTCAGTTCCTTTGAATGCGAAAGTTGAATTTTGTATTGTTCCGCAGGAAAAGCAAGATTTGTTCCAGTTAGCAGTTGCTTTTTCCTGCAGTGACTACCACACTGAAGAATTAATTTCTCAGAATGCGCCACTCTACTCTTCAAGTGGAAGCAGACTTTTGCTAGTCATTTTGAACACCTACGTTCCTCATAGGAGAATAATATAGTTCTTCCATAATATTCTTCCTCAGCCTTTGCAGAACAATGCGGTATAGAAATTATATGTGTGTTCACTCTTCTTTGAGAAAAATACTACCCAAACACATTGTGAGAAAGAAAACATTGGGGAAGAAAACAAATAATTTCACTTGCAGAAAAACAAAGCCGTAACTGAATCCTGGCTTATATTTCAACCTCATGTTTAAAATATTCATGACCTTGGAATAAGTCTGTTTGTTAACCAGTTTCCAGAAGGAAAAAAAAAGTATGATTCAACTGCCTTCTTTACATTTTAGAAGGCTTTTTGGGACTAAAAACTGGTCTGTAAATTGATACATGTAAGCAAATTGAGAAGTACTTGTAAAACTGACATTACTCACAGGAGTATTATTATTCCTCTTTAAAAGCTTTATGATATTGAAAGACAGAATGAGTGTGCAGAAACAAGCAACTACTCAGCTGAGACATTTTCATGTACTCCTTTAAATATATGTTTCTAAAAGAGTTCAGTCCTGTGTTCTGAGCACTTATATGCCCACATGCTTATTTGAGGTAAGTATTACCTTTGGTATAAACAATTTTAATCTGCTAACAATATTTCTTTATTTTGTTTCTATCCTCTTTCATCTTTTCCTTTAATCCTCCATTACATGGCAATTTAGAAACTCACATGGGCATTAAGTTGATAAATAGATAACATTAAAAATACCAATTTACCAACTATAAATCTCTCTTTGCACCTTTATTTAACTGAAGCCTCAATCATTCTCTAGACAGACATTTGGCTTCTTAAGACTTTCATTGACCTAAATATTTTTGTTACCAGTTGATAAGAGTTTCCAGAACATATA
>NW_007729468.1:181167-182858 GCF_000696425.1 Galeopterus variegatus
TAAAAATTATCTTAAATGGAAAGAGAAACTAACCATCTTTTATTGTCCATCTCAAACACTACAACTTCCAAGAGCCTTCCTCTCCTTTCTCCGAATTCCTCTGTACAGAGTATGTATTATTCTTATGATATTTATTCAATTCAAAAATATTTAATAAAACTCAATTATGAAAAGGTATTAGTCCTATCTCAAGGAACTCACAACTAAAAGAAAGAAATGTATTAAGGATAAGCAGTGACCTAATGACCAAACAATGGCAAGCATGAACACAATGCTATGGATCTTCTGGGAAGCAGAATTCTAAGATGGTCCCCGAGATTCTTGGCTGGTTTGTTACTGGCATTGGCTGATGCAAAGCACAGGCAGGAGATGGGAGACTGGGAGGAAAGGTTCAGGTATTTCTTCCCTATTTCCTCTCTGCTTAGCTCTATTTCTTCTCTGCTTAGCCACCCTGCTATTGAGAATATACTATATACCAGGCACTATCCTAAGCATATTACTTTTTTTCTTTAACCTCATTTAATCTTCATAACTTACTCTTGAGGTTGAAATTATTATTATTCTCATTTTAAAAATGAGGTTAAGTAAATTGCTGTGGGTCACAGAGAAAAAGTGGTGGAGCCAGAATTCTAATCCAAGTAACCTGATTCAAGAGCTCGGACTCTAACCACTACCATTTGCTATAACCAGCTTGGTTAATCTGAATTGATCACCTCAGGGATGAAACATACGTTTTACTCTTGTATATATTCATTAGGATTAAAAAACAACAACAACAACAAAAGACTCCATTACTAACATTTGATTCTTTTCCACACTTGATTATGTGCTGCACATGTACAGAAAGAAAGAGATTGTATTACTAGGTATATTTTAAAAGCTTACACACTGTTGCAACACAACATGAAAATTGAATGAGGGCTATATTTTTCTCCATTTCCAACTTATACATTCTACAGTGGGATATGTTTGTGTCCAGCTTGTAACATGGTACTGAAAAATGAGTCTGTGACAAAAATTTTGACTACAATTTCCTATAATCTAACTATTTAGAACCATTTGAGAGATTCATCAAACAAGTATTACCTCTTCTGAAATAGTACCATTGTGGCTTAGGAATTTCTGATTTTAAATAAAAATAAAGGAGTAATAGTGATGCAAAAACTTGATTCTTGGTTCAAGCTCTCTATACTCAAGATTTATAGATATTTTATGGCAAGATTACACATGGTATCTTCCCTCTCATTGACATCACTTAATAATTTGTGTTACCATTAATGTTAATNCACATGGTATCTTCCCTCTCATTGACATCACTTAATAATTTGTGTTACCATTAATGTTAATTTTTAAAATATTATGCTTTAGTAATTAAAATTGTGACATGTATTTGAAAATGAATACAAATTTTGTGGTTTAGATGTATGTCACAAACCTATTAAATTATCCATGAATGCTAAAAGTTTGAACTGCCCTGCTATGGGCCAACTGGTGGTTAAAAAAAATAATAAATCAGCTGCCAGAGTTCTATAAATCACTTAAAGTAAGCTCTAGTTTGATTATTGTCCAGAATCTAGTTCTCATGATAGAAGAACTGAGTTACTTCTTTAATTTAAGAGTTTGATTATTGTCCAGTGTTGGGCATAACTTTGCGCGCATGCGCCCTGACGCGCACGGGCGCCATTTCATGC
>NW_007729468.1:183809-184256 GCF_000696425.1 Galeopterus variegatus
TATGTAAAAAAATGTTAATTGTAGCACTGTTTATATAATAAAAATCTTCAAGATACTTTTCCAGTGAGGGAATCAGGACACAGAACATTGCAACAGAAGATATAAACAAAATTGTATAAAATAAATATCTATACTATATAATTGAATACGTACACACCCATACCACACATACACACACATATATATAAATGTATAGATAAAGGTTTGAATGAAATTCACATTGATTTAATAAAATTAGTTACCCGTGGTGAGGAGAGTGAAATTTAGAGAGTCTGGCTAAAGAAAATTTCATTATTTATTTTACATGCTTGAATTTTTTTTTAGAAAGAGTATATATTAATATAGTATCAAAAAACCCTTCAAAAACACAGTTGTAGGAAAAAAAGTAAAAATTATCTTAAATGGAAAGAGAAACTAACCATCTTTTATTGTCCATCTCAAACACTA
>NW_007729468.1:185351-186767 GCF_000696425.1 Galeopterus variegatus
GGACCGGGGTCTCTTCCCGCTCGGTTTTGTCGGCCTCTGGCTCAGGGAGGCCCGACAGTCCAGAATCTAGTTCTCATGATAGAAGAACTGAGTTACTTCTTTAATTTAAGAACCTACTATGCACTATATAACATGCCAGAAAATGGGAATAAAAAGAATAAAGTATCACTTATACCAGAAAATCCCTAGTCTAGTGGCATTTAGACAGTTGGACTTATTATCTGAGTACAGTTGAAATTATATAGACAGGCAGAGAGAGAGTAAGCAAACTCTGGGAAGCCACAGAATGAACACCTACTAAAGAAAGACTGATACATGTGCTGGATTTTGAAGGACAAGTAGGAGTGTTACAGGAAAAGAAAGAAATGTGGTTTTTAGGCGAAGTAAGAGACTATGCAAAGCCAGAGAGATGAGTGAGAGAGTATGTGATCCATTTGAGGAATAGTAAAGATGCTTTTATGACTGGACTATGAGTTGTAAGGTAAAATGTGGAAAGTGATGTGACTGGACAGGCTTCAGTCAGATTGAGAAGAATCTTTTTTTTAGTAATGTGAAATAAAATTTCTTTTTTTTTTTTAGTTTCTTTTTTAATTGAAATGTTATTGATCATTGATGATACACATTTAGGGGGTACAGAACTGACTATCAGTATTTATGTATAATATGTGATGATCAAATCAATATTTTTAGCATGGTCACTATTATAAATTGAAATTATTTTTGTGTCCCTTACTCAGTTTCTCCCTAACACCCCTCCCCCTCTCCCTTTCCCACCTCTGGTAACCATACAAGTCTGTTCTCTACTTCTGAAAGTTCAATGTATTATTGTGGTCTCTTTCTTTCTTTTTTTTAGAGGACATGGTATTTCTCTTTCTGTGTGTGGCGTATTTCGCTTAACATAATTTTCTCCAAGCTCATTCATGTTGTTGCTGTGAATGGCACAATTTCATTCTTTTTTATGGTTGAGTAGTATTCCATCACACACACACACGCGCGCACATGCGCGCGCACACACACAGACACCACATTTTCCTTATCCTGTCACATTAAGTAGTTTGAAGTTTATCCTGGAAGAACCAGGGAACCTTTTGAGAATGTTAAGCAGTAGAATAACATAATTATATGTTAAGCCCCAAAGAACTCTTATGCTAATGACTTGCAACTCATGCACACCACTTTATGATAAAAACACTCAAACTAGGAACAGAAGGAGACTTCTACAACCTGATAAAGGACATCTAAGAAAAATATTATACTTGATGGTGAAAAATTTTAAGCTCTCACCCTAAGATCAGGAACAGGACAAGGATGTCCCCTCCCTCCATTTTTATTCGACATTGTATTGGGGGTTCTATCTAAAGCAATTAGGCAAGAAAAGGAAATAAAAGATATCCAGATTAGAAAGAAATAAAACTA
>NW_007729468.1:187010-191044 GCF_000696425.1 Galeopterus variegatus
GACTTCTACAACCTGATAAAGGACATCTAAGAAAAATATTATACTTGATGGTGAAAAATTTCAAGCTCTCACCCTAAGATCAGGAACAGGACAAGGATGTCCCCTCCCTCCATTTTTATTTGACATTGTATTGGGGGTTCTAGCTAAAGCAATTAGGCAAGAAAAGGAAATAAAAGATATCCAGATTAGAAAGAAATAAAACTATCTCCAATTACAGATGACATGATATTCTATACAGAAAATGCTAAGCAATAAATAAGAACAACAAGCTAGTAGAGCTAATAAATAAGTTCAGCAAGGTTGCAGGATACATGTTCAGCATACAAAGATCAATTGTATTTCTTTACACTAGCAATGAATAACCCAAAAAAATGAAGTTAAGAAAATAATTTCTCTACAAACATTATTAAAATACTAAGGAATATATTTAACAAAAGAAGTGCCAGATCTGCACTTTTATAAAATATCACTGGAAGAAATTGAAGGAATTTAAATAAGTAAAAAAATATCTCATATTCGTGGATTAAAAGATTTAATACTGTTAACGTGACAGTAATTTACAAGTTGACCTACTGATTCACTGCAGTCTCTATCAAATTCAGCTGCCATTTTAGCAGAAATTGAAAATCTCTTCTTAAAATTCAATGAAAGTGCAAAGGGCTCAGAAAAGCCAAAACAATCTTTAAAAGAAGAAGAAATTTGGAGGACTGATACTTTCCAATTTCAAAAGTTACTACAAAGCTCTAATGGCCAAGACTGATGAGATACTGGCATATGGATAGACACATGGATCAACGGAATAAAATTGAGACCAGAAACAAACCCGTACATTTATGGATAATTGATTTTTGACAAAGTTGACATAACAACTAAATGGGATAAAAACAGTCTTTTTGCTAAAATGTTCTGGAGCAACTAGATATCCACAAGCAAAACAATGAAGCTGGACTCCTACCTAATACCATGTATAAAAATTAATCCAAAATGGATCAACAGCCTAAGTGTAAGAGCTAAAGCTGTTAAACCCTTAGAAGAAAATATAGGAGTATACTTTCATGATCTTAAATTTGGCATGGTTTTTCAGATAAAACACTTAAACCACAGTCAACAAAATTAAAAAATAGATAAACTGAACATCATCAAAACATAAAATTTTGTACTTTAAAGGATGCTATCAAGAAAGTGAAAAGGCCACCTGCCGAATGGGAGAAAATAGTTNTACTTTAAAGGATGCTATCAAGAAAGTGAAAAGGCCACCTGCCGAATGGGAGAAAATAGTTACAAATCACATATATGATAGTGGTCTGATATCTAGAATACATAAAGAACTCTTACAACTAAATAATAAAAAGGTAATAACCAAGTTATTAAATAGCTAAAAGATTTGATAGGCATTTCTCCAAAGAAGATGGTCAATAAATACATAAATAGATGCTCACCATGATTAGCAATTAGAGAAATGCAAGTCAAAAGTATAATGAGATACTACTTCACACACATTAGGATGATTATCATCAAAAGACAGACAATACCAAGTGTTGGCAAGGATGCAGAAAAATTGGAACCCTCATACATTCGTAGTGGTAATGTAAAATGGTGCAGCTGCTTTGGGAAACAGTCAGGCAGTTTCCCAAATGGTTAAACACAGAGTTACCATATGGCCCAGCAATTCCATACTTAGAAACATTCCCAACAGAACTGAAAACATATATTCATATAAAATTCATATATAATGTTCATAGCAGCATTTATTCACAATGGCCAGAAAATGGAAACAACTGTTCATAAGTGATGAATGGATAAAGAAAATTTATATCCTCACATATGGACATTATTCAGCCATAAAAAGGAACAAGGTGCCGATACACAGATGAACCTTGAAAACAATATGTTCAGAGAAAGGAGTCAGACACAAAATGCTACCTATTGTATGATTAAACTTATATAAAATGTCCAGAATAGGAAAATCTATAAAGACGTAAAATAAATTGATTGCTAGGAACTAAGGGGATGGGAGATTAAGGAGTGACTGCTAATGGTTCAGGGTTTCTTTTTGGAGTGATAACGTTCTAGAATCAGAAAATGTTAATTGTTGTATAATCTCATGAATATATTTTTAAAAACACTGAATTGTACATTCTAAAATAATTTTGTAGTAATAGAATATCTCGATAAAGATGTAAATTATGTAGAAATATGATTCACTTGTAAACGAGTGAGTTAAAGTACATGCTATTGTATAGTAAGTGTTCAACAAATGTTTATTGAAAAACGAATACATAGTAACTCTGCTTAATAACAGAAATTATAGAAAACTACAATATAACAAGTACAATTTAATTATAAATAGATAAGACCAGAAAACTGAAAAAGATTATTTTTGAGAATGACAACTGTTATAGAGTTTTAAACCATTTTCCTTTAAAAAAGTACCAATTTTTTTTCTGAGTAACTCAATGTAGAATTACTAAGTAATAGCTAAATATATTGTTGCCAAAAATTACTTGCTAAGGGTAATCCAGAATGGACATTGAGTAGGGTCATTAAGGTTCCATTTAAGAATTGTGGTTTTTGCAAAGGTTTCAGGTTAATATGGAATTTTAGGAGAGATTAATCAATTCTGACATATAACAAAATACTGTAATCACGCTAAGCCCTAAATTGTTCTCCAGCATATTCTGTACCTAAAAATTGATGAACAGAATTTTTGTTTTTTACCTTTCAGTCAGGACACATTTTTCAAAGGATGGTTATATAGATCACCCAAATTTATTTAGCTGTCAGAGAATATTCCTTTGTTGAAATTGACAATGAACTTGACTGGAGCGGTAAGTGTGTGTCCTAATTAAGCTTAATGTTCATGGTAGTGAAAGGTGCATTTTCTTAGTATACATTAAACTACTGAGATGCACTAATCCAGTTACTCTGGAGTAAATCCAACTTTGGTATAAGTATTTTTGCTTCATATAAGAGTTGGAACAAGTGAACAAAGTCAGTCCAACCTGGCTTTGGTCATTTGCAGAGTGGCTTTTATAACTAATCCACCATATACACCTATGTGTTTGCCTGATGTACAAGTCTCTGAGTTATTTTGAAGCTCTTAATGATGGCATTCATTTTTTTCTGTTAGGGTACTGCTTTCTTTAGTGGCATTCAAGATTCAGGAATCATAATCATTTGACTGCACAACAGACTTTTTTTTTTCTAGCCACTGTACTTTCCTACAAAGAGAAAGAATATGGTGGTGCTGCCAAAGGAGGATTGCTGCAGCCTAGACACAAACATATTGGAAAGAGCAGGTATCACTTAAATACCCATAGACATCCTTTACAGGATATCCTCGTCGACCCTCTTATTTTTCAAGTCAGCAAACCGAGGAACAGGGAGACATGCCCCAGGTACCAGATGGTGTAACCAGGACCTGAACTCATGCTCCTGGCATCTGCTCCCTGCCCATTCAACTACAGCTGGGTCTAACATGCATGTCATTTCTGTAGCAACTATCCTCTTCAATGTGATGAAGAAAGCAGCAGAGAGCTTTCTTTTTTCTTGAAGATGTGTACACTGTTTTAACTGATTTTATAGTACCAGTACAGCAACGTGAACATAACTCTAATGAAAGAGCTATTTCTCTCACAGTCATGGCAACTTACAAAATAAAACTGTTCTCTTCTCTCTACAAGCACTTCTAGACTTTGGCAATCAGAGGGCTTTATATTCATATAATTGCCATCTCACTGTGGCCACAGCTTTGACCTCTGCTTCTCTTGCTTAACATAATAGCACATACATACCGTCTGTTGCTATATAGAGAAAATTATATACAAATTTCATATTCTCATCTTCAAAAACTGCCTAATATTTTAATACTCTGATGTGGCCTAAGTAACTTAGCTACTCCTACATATGGGCATTTAAGTTATTTGCATTTTTGCATTTTATTTTTCCTTTTTGTCTTTTTTTTTTTTCGTGACCGGCAACGGATCGCAACCCTCAGTGTTGCGCCCGCACCTCGCTCAGCCAGTGAGCGGCCG
>NW_007729468.1:192230-193805 GCF_000696425.1 Galeopterus variegatus
ATGTTTACTAAATTAGGTTATTTTTCTACATGTTTTCATGTGTTTATGGACTTATTACCTCTTTTTTTTTTCCTTTTTGAGACCGGCCACACCACCCTCAGCCAGTGAGCACACTGGCCATCCCTATATAGGATCTGAACCCGTGGCAGGAGCGCTGCTGCACTCCCAGCGCCGCACTCTCCCGAGTGTGCCATGGGCTCGGCCCGATTTATTACCTCTTGAATACCAGTTGCATTTTTCCTTGATCCATTAATATTAATATATTTATTTCAATATTATGTTCAATTTTCTTCAAAATTTTCTTCACTAATCATTAACTCACTCAAACAATTGCTAAATGCCTAGTGCATGTGACTGTCCTCATGCTAAGCCTTGAGACTTCACAGCCCCTACCTTCAAAGAGCAGTATAGATTGTGAAACATAGGTTGTGACTGGGAATCATGACAAAGAAAAGTCACTGCCACTCCACAGAGAGCCCCATTCCAGGCACATGACCTAGATTCAGTCTGTGGGAGAACTGTTGGATACACCAAACAGGTGAATACACCAAACAGTAAAACACTGAAGGGCAAGGGTGTGCAAAGGAGCTCCTTTGCTGATTTTTAATTTCATGTTTCCCCATTGGGGTCACATACATCCTGGAGAGAAAAGTCACAGCTCTGCAGCTCTTTGCTGCTTTTAGGGGTCTGATAACCTGACACAGACTAAGATCTGTGAGTCAGAGGAGGCCTGGAGATTATGTTTAGACTCAGCCAGGGTAGGTGGAGAGACCTCAGGTTTTGATGCCCTGGACTACGCTCATGGATCTCCAAACCAACTTAATCACTTCAATGGAATTCTCTGGGGACAGCATGGAAACATAACCCTTAAAAGCTATCAGTATACCCCATCTTCTTTTCACATCCTACTCCTCCTGCCAAGATGACTATTCACAAGCAAGTCTTGTTTCCACATGTGATGCCCACGATGTAAGAATATGGCCGTGGGCTGTATGTTAAAAATGTAAAGGGTGTGAGGTGTTTGGAACACTGAGAGGCCTCACACGCACTTTGGTTGTTTCTTCTGCCTTTTTGTGTTACTTCTGTGCTAGAAGTGATGACTTGTGCCCAGCTGCCTATACACTCTCTTTTTTCACAGGCCAGGACAATACAACGCACTGAGTGGCAGCTTACACTGTCGCTGTGGAAATGGAAAGCGAGTTCTCCTCCTTTGGTGAGAGGCTAACTTTACGTGGCGACTATATCTGTTTTCATTCATTTTTTAATGAACAAAGTACAATAACTGTCAACTGGAAACGTGCTTACAATATTGTCAAGTGTTTGGAAGATTTGACTCACAATCCTTGGAGTGGTCAAACATCACATGAGAGGAAAGAGTGGCTACATCTCGAGGGGTATGGTCTAAATTAAAATTTCATTTCCTCAGTTTGGATAATGAGGGAAGTTCTTGGAAAGTGGAATGGAATAAAGACGGCTTAATTGTGAAACATCAACACCCAGAGGAAAAAAACCCCAGCAAATACAGTAGTTATTTGGTTAATTTTAAGAAATAAAGAAAACAATGCACAATTTTTT
>NW_007729468.1:194529-196090 GCF_000696425.1 Galeopterus variegatus
TTAATTAGACTTCTGGTAACATTTTGGGGAAAAACTGACATATAAGAATATACATTTTAAAATACATTGCAGAGATGAAGCTATTTACAGGACAGTATGCATAATTGCACTTTAATATTATTTTTGAAAGCTGATGAAATATAGATGGTGATTAAGAATCAAGGCAAGGAAAAATGGTCACTACTGCCTAGGGACATGATCTATATTTCTACTATAGGTGTCCCACTCCACATACCAAGTCACTAAACACCTACTTCTACGAATTTTTTCACTTTGTAAAAGGAATATTCCTCTTTATTGAGTTTCATAAATGAAAATTCAGGTGATGGGAATAACCTGAAAACTTTAACTGCAGACTTCTTTTTAGCTTTGTCTGACATTATGTGGACTTCAGCTGGCAAATGTGTTGTGAGAACGTAATGAATACCAGGAGCAGAAATAATCAGTCCCGTCACTCTCAGCCTCATTTAAAGAATGGTTTATACAGTAACATGAGCAGCAAGAAATCTGTTCTCCTTCTCCAGCTGGAATAGTCACGCTGAGCTGATCTATTTAATAATTTCTGGCTAAATATTTACAACAGTGAGTTGCTTTGGTTTTAAAACTCAGAGTCAAGATATTTAGAAACTATGATGAGTTTACTTCCAGTGGTAACAAATTGACATTCTTGATGTTAGGGAAAGATAACCATATATGGTATAACATTTTTATTTATGTTGGTGTTATATTAGAGGACTGGTCCTGAATGGGTATAACTGAGTTGCTCTCTGCCAAAGCTTACCCGAAAGTCAGAGATCACTTTCATTGTTACTGTGTGGAATGCTGAAACCACCAGCTGTTTTCT
Organism: Galeopterus variegatus; assembly: GCF_000696425.1. Taxonomy (NCBI): domain Eukaryota; kingdom Metazoa; phylum Chordata; class Mammalia; order Dermoptera; family Cynocephalidae; genus Galeopterus; species Galeopterus variegatus. Next base: position 195,374 of record NW_007729468.1, read on the forward strand.
CTAACGTGTACAGAAGATTTTAAAACTTGAACTAATGAATCAGCAATTATGTTAAAGCAGCATTGCGGGATTATCATCCAGTATCTTCATCAGATTTCTCGAGAATTCTGTAGAAAAAAGGGTAAAGCTGTATCTAAGGATTTTAACTTCTTGTAATGAGCTTTTACAGAAAGAAATACATATTGAAGAGAATACTAAGAATGAAGAGATTGATCGAGTGGTTGCAAAATAACCTAGATGGTAATGTGTGTTTTGGCATAGTTACCAGATATGGCAGAGATGGTGCTCTGTCACCCCTCCAGCCTCAACTTTTTTGGGCTCCTCACTTCCTTTCTTGCACTTCAACCACATCTTTCCTCCTGGTCTTCCAACATGCAATTCTTCCTTCCACTTCAAGGAGCTTGTAGGACCTGTGATCTCTCCCAATAACTTCTCCTTCATTGCCTACCTCCTGGGGGTTATATGTCAGCCTTCCAAGTATGTGCTCTGTGGGTGTGCACAAGTGTGTAAAATAAAACATATATACAGAGACATGCATGAAACAAAAATGTACAGTGTAGTGATGTATTGCTTTCACTCAATGGTATCCATTGAGGAACACAAGTTCTTTATTTTAATGTATTCCAATTTGTAATCTTTTCCCTTATAATTAGTGTTTTTGTGTGGCCTATTTCATAAAATTTTCTCTACCCAGTGCTATTGATTCAATATTTATGA
>NW_007729468.1:196898-197925 GCF_000696425.1 Galeopterus variegatus
TTTTTGTGTGGCCTATTTCATAAAATTTTCTCTACCCAGTGCTATTGATTCAATATTTATGACCCATTCCTCACCAAATTCAAAAATTTATATGTGGAAACCTAATCCCCAGGTGACGATGTTAGAAGGTGGAGCCATTGGGAGGTGATTAGATCACAAGGGCAGAGCTCTCATGAGCGGGATTAATGCCCTTATAAAAAAGACCCCAGGGATCTCCAAACCCCTTCTACAATGTAAGGACACAGCAAGAAGGCACTGTCTATGAACCAGAAAGCGGGCCTTCACCAGACACCAAATCTGCTGGTGCCTTGATCTTGGACTTCTCAGCTTCCAGACCTGTGAGAAATAAATATCTGTTGTTTATAAGCCACCCAGTCTATGGAAGTTTGTTATGGCAGCCTGAAAAACTAAGACACCCAAAGTGATGAAGGCAATCTTTTATGTTGCTTTCTACACTCTTTATAGTTTTGCCATTTGCAAATTGTTTTGCGTTTCACAGTTCACCAGGAATTGTTTTTTGTATTTATATTTGTATAATTGCTGTGAGGTAGAATTCAACACCTCTGGCAGAGCCAGCACAAAGACTATGAGATGCCAGGAACCTGAATCTGATGAGCAGGAGGCAAGAGGAGCAGGAAATGAGGTTGCAGAGGCAGCTACTGCCAGGTCCTAGAAAGTCTTGTAGACACTGGCAAACATTTTTAATGTTATTCTCAATGTATGGGAAACTACTAGAGAGTTGGGAACAAGAGAGTGATATGATGAGATTTATGTTTTTAAGAATTACTAGCTACTATAATTAAAGATGCAGAAGTAAATGCAGGTGGACTCATTAGGAAGGTTCTGCACTTTGCCAGTGAGAGATGAAGTCTTGACCTGGGATTTCAACAGCGATGAAGGTGAAAGGTGAAGAGACTTGAGATTTGTTTCGAAAGTAAAGCTAACAAAATTTTCTAATAGATCACGTATGGATCTGAAAGAGAAGACTTCAAGTATAAATCCAAGGTAATGATATTTACTGATAGGA
>NW_007729468.1:198435-206907 GCF_000696425.1 Galeopterus variegatus
TGAGATTTATGTTTTTAAGAATTACTAGCTACTATAATTAAAGATGCAGAAGTAAATGCAGATGGACTCATTAGGAAGGTTCTGCACTTTGCCAGTGAGAGATGAAGTCTTGACCTGGGATTTCAACAGTGATGAAGGTGAAAGGTGAAGAGACTTGAGATTTGTTTCGAAAGTAAAGCTAACAAAATTTTCTAATAGATCACATATGGATCTGAAAGAGAAGACTTCAAGTATAAATCCAAGGTAATGATATTTACTGATAGGAAAAACATAAATTAAAACTTTACAGCCTCAATGAAACTGTGGTCCAGGTTGTGAATGTCTCCGGAAGTAGTCTATACCACCAATTTTGCACTTGATGATAAAAAGTTACCTTATATTTGATAATGCTTAATATGTAAGCATTCTGATCAATTCTCATATCTTAAAATGATTATAATGAGCAGCTTTTATATATTTACCAAGCATTCTCATAGGCACGATTTTATTCAAGCACCTTCTTGAGAAGTAGGTTGAATCATTAGCGCCCCCTCTCCCCTGCCAATTTTCAGCTAAGGAGCAATAAATATAATAATTAATAGGTAGTGAAGCTGAATCCTCAACTAAGTCTATGACTAGAATTCTTCACTTCTTTTATATGTCTTGTGTAAACTTCATAATTGCAATAATCTATGGCAGAACACAAAGAACACTCATGTTTGCTAATTGGTTGATTAAATGAGACACATCTGCTGTATCTGGGCAAGAAAGAGATTTCAGCCTATTGTTAATCATCCACTGATTTTACCATGAAGCCAAAACCCGGAATTCTCTTTCTGCTACTTAATGATTTCATCTGTTTTTGATTAAATTTATCAAGAATATTTAACCTTTAAGCCTAAGCCTATTTTCTAATTAAAGTATATGGACATACCCTGTAATTATAACCCTGCTAATTTTTCCTAATCTGTTTGTTTGAATCCTCCTTAGCAAGTAAATGTGAGCTGAAGCATGAATGATAAAGAGCAAAATGTTGTTTCTACCTGAACTTAAAAATTCAACAGAAAGAACTCGTCAGCAGCAATTAGTGCCGAAACCCAGATGGTCAGATGAGACAGTCCATCACCTGATTTTATTAATTTCTTAAGGAAATGTTTAACCTTGAGATGAAGTCTTCAGAAATGTACCCCAAATATGTTATTTTTTCCAATAGGCTAATTTAATTAATTCCAACTGGATTAATTTGAACACATTACCATTGTTTATCCACACAGAAAAATCAGGTACAATAAGTTCTAATAGAATAGAGTGAACACCATAAAACTGAACCCTCAAAACCATATGAAATCAAATAATGATAGTTTAAAATCTGAACATGTTGAATGGTCCTCTTAGAGTAAGAACCATAATAAACTTAAAATACCTGGCATCTGTACAGCACTTTATCATTTTCACAAAGCACCTGTACATATTCTGATTTGATTTCATTATCACCCTTAATTATATCTATAGTTTAGATTTATTGAATGCTTGTGCCAGGCACCCTGCTCAATGCTTTACTTACATTACCTTACTTAATTTTTCCTAACAATCTACAAGTGAGGAGAATTGATTAAGGTTTTTGATGATAAGCAAGACAAGGCAAGACTTTGGCTAACTTAAGCAAAATAAATGACTTGTTAAAATTGAAGACTGAGACTAAGGCAATTTGGAACACTGTTTTTTTAAACCAATTAGTTTCAATAAGACAAGGCAAGACTTTGGCTAACTTAAGCAAAATAAATGACTTGTTAAAATTGAAGACTGGGACTAAGGCAATTTGGAACACTGTTTTTTTAAACCAATTAGTTTCAATTTTTTTTTCAGACTTTATGAGATTCTATCCAAGGTTTACATTTTTAGGACAGTCTGTTTGGCCTGACTTGGATCTTGTACCCATCCCCTCACCCAGGTGTTTCAATCTAGTTAAGACTAATTTTTGAACTTTGAAGGTGGAACTAAAGAAAGTTCCTTTTCCTGTGACCAAGTTAGCGTTTACACAGAAAATACACCATATCAAATATAAATTAAGAGGGGGAAAAATACAAGAAGAGTTTTTTCTACCACCCAGGTTTTCAGACCTAGTACGGAGAAAAGAGGAGGAATTCCAAGGTACACATAGAAACAATAAAGTGGTCAATGGTTCCTGCAGTGTCTCTAAGGAGTGGGATCTATCTCAGCTAGTCAGTAAGAAATAGAACCTCTGACAGTGGGTCATATAGGTTTGATAGTAATGGGACAGATGGGCACCCCTGACATGCATGTCCCATCTCTGTCCTGGAGAAGTGGTTACAGGGCCCGCTCTTCAATGGTTCTCATGCACGAAGAAAATACAGATTCCAAGAAATTATAAACACATAGGGGAGAAAACTATTGAGAGAAGGAAAGCAATTGGAATGGGTGTATGTTGTAGAGTGGGGAGGTGGTGAGCCTGCTTTCAGGGGTAGAAGACCACCAGCAGCTGCAGAGAAAGGGATACTCAAATTAAGTTCTGCTCTTTCCCGTGCCTACTGTGTTCAATCATTGGGATAGTCCTTGCTAGTTCCCCTAGCCTTAGATTTCTGTGACAACTGGGGTTGATGTTCTCAGAAGACATGTCAGTGCAGCCCTGAAGTGTGGCAGGGCATAGGAGTTGATGAAAACATGATACCAACCAGTCATGGTGTTCTACCCCTTTACCTAGTCCCTACCAGTCCCCCAAGATTGGTGAATTACTCCTTAAAGTGACTGTCTGCTACCAATGCTGGCTTTTCCTGAGCATTTAGACATAAGCAGCAGTTGGTCAGATGATAGCAATAAGAATGATCGACAAACTATGGTTTTCTGTTGGCTGAACCTTTCCTTCCTAAGAAGTAGTGTTGGCACGGGTGCTTGTGGTGTAGGCTGAAAAATACATCCCCACATCTTATCTATGTAAACTGTGAATTTTACCTAATATGACAAAAAGGGTCTTGGTAGATGTGATTAAGAGTTCTGAAATTGAAAGAGTATCCTGGATTATCTGAATGAGTCCAATGTAATCACAATTGTCCTTAAAAGAGAGAGTGAGGGAGATTTGAAAGACACATAGAGGGAATGTGAAGACAGAGCAGAGGAAGATTTGAAGATGCTGGCCTTATATATTGGAGTGATACAGTCACAAGCCAAGGAATGTCAGCAGCCACCAGAAACTAGAAGCAGCAAGAAATGGATTCTCCCCTAGAGCAAGTGATCAATAAATATCTGTCGGGTAATGTCTCTTTCTGAAGCTTCTTTTCACTGCCTCTCCTAGTTCCTATGATCTGTATTATTGATAGTACTTTGTCCTATACTCTATAGATAGGTTATTTGTACATCTTTTTCTTTATTGTTCCTAGTGATCAGCTAATAAAACTGTTTTTAAGCAACATGGTTGTGAAGAAGATACCACAGGCGTGGCAGACTGGAACCACATGTTGGTCTTAAAATGTTAAGCCATAATGGAAAGTAGCAAGCAACAAGGAAATGGTTTGTTTTAAAATATATCATTTTTCCAAGTCTATACATTCTGCTGGCCCTTTTTTCCAATGAGTAAGGAAAACATTGAGGACTTTTGTAAATTGAAAGTAAGTAATTTTACTATCAGAAGTTTAATCTATAAGATTGACATATCACAGAAAACACTAGAATTGTCTTCAAGACAGTTTTTCATAACTGAAGGAATAATATGATTATCACAGGGATGATATGGTCAGCAGTAGGATATCTTAAAACACATGAAGCACTAGGATAATGACTAGAGTCTTGGAGAACAGTGTGTTCTGAGCCATAGATTAATACAGCCTCAATCACAGGGGCTGCAGGTGAGGGCTTACTCTCTTTCCACACTCTTTAAGAAGGCTGACACAGCTGGGGAGAAGGTCACAGCCATCTCTCAATACTGAAGACAATTTTAGTTTGCCTTTGTCTTCTCACAGAGAACTGTTCACAAAGAAATGAGGAATTAATGATGGAGACCCTAGCAGTCAGAGAAATGTTATAGCCATAGCTCTCACTGTAAGCAAATAAATTAGAATTCTAGTTCTTTATTGATCCTCACATTCTGAGCACTCTGAATCCATTGGTTAAGTCAAGAAATACTTGTTGAGTATCTACCATGCATTTGATGCCTAGTGAGGTGCTGGGTATACAATTGGGAGCTAGGTGGACCTAGAACCTTTCTGCATTTCTCTGTACTGACAAAATCATATCCTGTAAAACTCAACCTATCACACGAAGCGAATGGGTAAACTGATGGATTAGCAAAAATATACTAGCAATAACAACAGCAACAAAACATATTGAATCAACTAAATAATAATATCTCGGTTTTCAAAAATAATGGATATGATAAAACAGGTAGACATTATGATGGAGTAATTCAAATAAATCAAGGATGGTATATATTCAAAATTTGTTTATTTATTTATCTATAATTGAAGCATACTTGATTGTCAAAATTTTTATTACCAAACAGAAGTGAAAATCAGATGGTATAAAATCATATATCCAAAAGGAAAGAAGTTCCAGAGTTGAAAGGCAACAGACTTCAGTATGTAGTATTTTCCAGTGATGAAGAGTCTAATCAATAAAACCACAGAAGGTCCTTTATCAAGAAAAAACTTAAAAGGAACTTCAAATTAATTCATTTCTGCATCAGACTACATAGTGTAAGCCAAGATGCAGAAACATTAAATGTGATTAAAATTACTCACTGAAGAAAAGGATGTAAAAAGCTACTTCTGGAGAACTGGTATGATTCATGGGACTAATTGATTATGTGATGTGTATGACTCATTTTTATTTCATGTTGCCGAGAGTGGAATAGACAGGCATTCATGGTGTCCCCACTAAATGAAACATTCTTCAGCATTACATCTTTATGTCCAACACACCGAAAACCTCTACATGTAGTTGTAGGCTGTCTTACTTAGCCTAGTGATAGAATTCCAGCCACCTTGAACCTCCAAGCACAAAATCCCCCAAATCCCCATGGGGAGCAAAGCTGCTATTCTAGGTCGAACTGGTTTCCTATTGTATGTAAATGTATTGTCACTTGTTCTACTTGCTTGGGCATTTTGTTTCACTTGGTAACCTGGTTCCTTTCCAAATAACTGTATTATAGATGTACGAAACTGCTAAAGGAACAGAAGTGACCACTGACAGTGAGGATGGGCATTTTGTTTCACTTGGTAACCTGGTTCCTTTCCAAATAACTGTATTATAGATGTACGGAACTGCTAAAGGAACAGAAGTGACCACTGACAGTGAGGAAGGAGTCCAAAGAAACACCAAACAGAAAATCACAATTGTCCAGTGCAAACCAGCCCTTGTATTCTAGAAATCCCCTCGGGCAGTGCTGGATTGCTGCACTATACTCAAAGTTCATAAGAAGCAGCCTGAGTCATCAAGGAAATGTCAACCTATGTTCATATATTCCTTGTTGACTAAGACTTGGGAGTGTTTAATAAACTGATTTAAACTAGAAAGCTTTGTCATTTAAGGGAGGGGCCAAGCTTCACTCTCAAAAATTAACTTGGTTGAAACCTTCATTTCCTTGTAAAGCTGGTATTGAGCTTTCACCAGGAGATACTCAGCTGAATGTTCTGAGATAAAGAGTACATCTAAAATAGCATTTGATGAAATCTACAGTGCCCAAGTCCCAAAGATTATATTCACCATATGAGAGAATTTTTTAAGAGTTTATCATTTCAACATGCTTAATAATAATAATAATAGAAATAATAGCAAGTAACATTTACTATGTATCAAGTACTGCATTGATTTCCTCATAGAGAGTATCTGATTTACTCTCTCAACAACCCTCAGCAGATGTTGTTATAATCCTTAAAGAACTGAAGGGGAAACTGATGCTTTCAGTGGTCAGCCCCAGGATCCACTGCAGACAAGCGCAGAGCTGACCATGAACTCTGGCTATTTGACTCAAGAACAGCAGAAATATTTGACTTGGGGAGTTTTCTTTGTCCTTGAATTAGATGTGTGTGACTCTGAAAATAACCTTACTTTTTCAAAAATGTTAATGTGCTCTCTTGAAACTATTCAGAAAATGTATTTCTGTGGTTTCAAAGTAAAGTTAAATTTCTTGATATAAAACACATAGGGAATCAAAAAAGCTGTAAGAGAGAAATTAATTCAGAATTTTAAGATTTGCTTTCAGCTAATAGAAATCAGTTGACAATGTGTGGTTTCATGAATTTCATGAATAGTGTTGCCAAACCTGTAAAACTCCATGTAGCTTATTAAGTTGCTTCATTCAATAAAAACTGTATCAAAACAAACTTGCTAATTGATGGGTTGAAGAGTCTAAATTTTAAAATGTATGATTGGTAAGAAAAAAAAAGACTTTCAGATTTATTACTTTCAAATGAACATAATGCACATGCCTAGCTATCAACATACATAGTTACTACACTATTTTTAATAAGATGTTTTGAAGTAAATATTCTATGTTTTGAGGTTCTGCTTTAAAAGATTGAATGGTTATCACAGATGTCAATTTGTTGACAAACCAGAATAAGGTTCTGAGTAAGTTTAATCTCTTAGATGCCCTGCAATCCAATTTCTTCTGGTCCTTTGCTTAGCAAATTCTTATACAGAGAAATTGCAAAGACAAGTCCAGTCCAGATTAAATTATGCCATATTCATAATTACTGGAACCTGAGATTTTATGTGAGTTCTAATACATAAAATATTTTGGCCTCTTTGTGTAATTGACTGCACTGGGATTATGCTTTTGAATGTCAAAGGCAGAGTAGGATGGGTCACAGAAATAATCCAGAATTATCTGGGCATTATGTGTTTGTTTGAATGCAAAGGGAAATTTTAATAAATGTAATAGCAGCAAATTGCACACTGATGATTCAGGCTCCTGTTTAGTTTGGTATTTTCAGGAAAATACAGTTACCTTAGCAACTAGCATATCACGTGGGACATGCTGTAGCATGCAGAATGTCTCAAAGTCAAAACCTTTTCCCTCTGGAAGAGATCATACCAAGAAATGGGAAAATAAATAAACCAATATCTTCCACATAATGAATTATGTTGCTTATCTCCCTGACAGGTAGAAAATAATTTATATTTAAATCAGTTTTTCTTTGCTACATACAATTCTATCAAAATGGCAACACATATGTTACATGGATGAAGAAAAAATCATAAAGAAACTATATATCGTAAGTGTACAAAGTAAATCTTTAATTGAATCCCTGTCTGAATATTATATTGACTTCCAAGTAAACCTAGTGCTGTGGATTGATTGAATTGTGTTCCCCAAAGTCCGTATACTAGAAGCTTAATTCCCACTGTAACTGTTGAGGGTGGGAAATCCTATTACGGTCATTGAAAGGTGGGGTCTTGAAGAAGTAATTAGACTGTAGGACCAAGCTATTGTGAACAGATTAAAAATCGTAGTCAGGGGAATGGTTCTGAGGCAAGCACATGAGAGTTTCTGTTCTGCAATTTTCCACTATGTGAGACCCCTGCATTGCTGTAAAGTCACCACCAAAGAAAACCCTCACCAGATGTGTTCCATGGACTTTGGATTTCCCAGCCTTCAAAACTGTAAGCAATAAATTTTGTTTTCTTACAAATTACCCAGTTCCAAGTATTTTGTTATAGGCAACAGAAATGGACTAATACACCTATACAACTGAATAATCATTTTTGGAGGAGAGTTATAGGTAAGATACTCTTAAAATCTTAAATATAAATTATTACCATTAAACACCAAAAAGTAGAAGTACAGCAACCAAAGTTGCTGTAACTCCAAAGTTGCAAAATAATACTGTGAGAAATTAAAACTATATCTTTACAAGTCTAAAACAGCCTTTTTGAGTGAAATATGAAATCAAACTGATTGCCATCTGCATTGTTATGGAGAATTGAACCTTACTAATTTTTTAAAAGTCCCTTTTTAAAAAAATCTTCTATCTGTGCATTGTAGGCAAAACAAATACCCACTGCATGCTGCCCAAGAGCAAAAATTTTTCAGTGATTAGACAAAAAGGTGCCTGCCTTTGCAGAGTTTATACTCTAGTTAAGAGAGACATAAAATTGGGGGGGGGAGGGAAAGAAATGAAATAAACAAGATAAATTATAAATTACATTGTGGTAACTGACTTGAAGAAGATGGAACAGACTCCTCTTCCTCTACCTCTTTCTCTTCCTTTCCCTTCTTGGATGTTTTAGTCCTAAAACTATTAGATGGGGCAAGGCAAGGTAGAAGGAGGAGGAGAATTATAAATTACATTGTGGTAACTGACTTGAAGAAGATGGAACAGACTCCTCTTCCTCTACTCTTTCTCTTCCTTTCCCTTCTTGGATGTTTTAGTCCTAAAACTATTAGATGGGGCAAGGCAAGGTAGAAGGAAGAGGAATTGGGTCACTTGGTGCAGGTTATCAGAACCCAAGCAGACTGAGAACATCCACAGCAAGGAG
>NW_007729468.1:207600-212213 GCF_000696425.1 Galeopterus variegatus
GGGCAGGGAAAGTACAAGATGAACCAGCTGCATTGTATTGTTCCAGAAACCAAGGAGACACTCAAATGATGATGGGCATATGTCAAAAGGAAAAAGAAGCTTGAAGAGGCTCCCACAAGCCAAATCTGGGACAATTGGAGCATCAAAATAAACAATGATAGTAATGGGCTAAAACATATTAAATAAAATAAGGGAATATTCATTCATACAAATACAAATAAATGAAAAAAATTGGAAGTTGGACAAGGGAAATAATATTTACAGTTTCAAAGTACCTCCCCACAAAATGCTTACAAATTATGAGGGAAATGAGTGACTTTACAGTGCAGAGACAGGCAGACAGCACCTTAATCAAGTAATCAAAGTGAGCATAGCACGTAAAGGGTAGAATCAAGCCATCTGCCACCTGCAAGGATGTGAGAGGAACACAGCATCATTTCTGTGATATTTTTGCCAGTGATGCATAACTGAATCAAATCATAAGGAAATATCAGACAAACTCAAGTTGAGGAACATTCTACAAAATAACTTGCCTGTGATCTTAAAGAATGTGATCATGAAAGTCAAGGAAAGAGTCAGGAACTTTTCCTGATCAAGAAGACTAAAGACAAATAAATACACGCATGATTTTAAACTGGATCTTTTTGTTATAAAAGATACTATTGGGACAATGTAAATAGAGCCAAACAATTAAATGGCAATATTGTATTAATGTTAATCTTCTGATTTTGTTGGCTGCACTGTGGTTATTTAGCAGGATGTCCATGTTTGCAGGAAACACCCACTAAAATCACAGGGAGTAGCTGGGCCATCATTCAGTATCTTACTCTCAAGGTGTTCAGGGACATTTTTCTTTGGACTGTACTTCTATCTTTTCTGTAAGTTTTTAATTGTTTCGAAATAAAAATATGTAAAAAGTTGATATGGTAAACAGTGACTGTACATGGGCAACTCCTTTGTGGTGTTAGGAAAATATTCTCTGAAGAGGTGGTATTTCAAACTGGCTGCTGAAAAATGAGTCAGTCATTGAAAGATCTGGCCAAAGAGGGTTCCAGGCAGAAGGACCAACTGGTGCAGAGGCCCTAAACATGAAGAAGTCTAGTGAGTTCCAAGAACAGAAAAATAAGTGTCCATTGTCATTAGCTGGCAGCAGTAAGGGAGAAGTGATAGACAAGGACCAACTGGTGCAGAGGCCCTAAACATGAAGAAGTCTAGTGAGTTCCAAGAACAGAAACATAAGTGTCCATTGTCATTAGCTGGCAGCAGTAAGGGAGAAGTGATAGACGATGCATGGACAGGCTCTCAGGAAGGGCCTATCGGCAATGATCCAAAGCGTGGAACTTTATTGAGGTGCTAAGGAAACCAGTGAAGTATTTTACCATGGAAGTAATGTGAACTCATTCATATTTTTAAAAACCACTTGGCAAAGAAGGCAGACAAAAGTCAACATAAGAATGCCTTAAATTAAAAGACTATTTGCACTAGGAGTAAAAGATGGAGAAAAGTGTCAGATATGTTTTGGAGATAGAAGTGATAGGATTTACAGATGAATTGATGTTGAAGAAAAAAGAACAATAAAGGGTAATTAGAGCAGCTGTTGCATACTGAGAGTTTACTATGTGCCAGGCAGCCTTCCATCGCGTCACATACTTTTATTTACTCATTTAACCTCATAACAATCCAATGAGACAAGTGCTATTGTTAGCCTCCTTTAAACATACTGAGGCATGAAAATGTAAGTGACAAGACTAAAGTCACACAGACAGTAGGAGGCAGAGCTCTGATTTGAATTAATAAGCTGCGCACTTAACCATAGATTATATATCTTTTTCTTTCTAAATTAACCGTTTGAGATCTAATTTACATATAATATAATGCACCATTTGTAAGTGCAGTTTAAAGAGTTTTGACAAATATACGAAGCTGTGTAACTACGACTACAATCAAGAAACAATATTTCCATCACCTAAGAAGTTTCCCTGTAACCTTTTAGAGTTCACTCCCCTCCGTCCCATCCCTGATCCCTCAGCTCCAGACAAACACTAAGCTTCTCTCTGTCACCATAATTTAATTTTGCCTGTTCTAGGATTTCATTTAAATGGAATCATACAAGTATGTACTCTGTGTCTGGCTTCTTTCACTTAGCAGAAATGTTTTTAAGCCTCTGCCACGTTGTTACATGGATTGAGAGCTTGTCTGTTTCATTGTAAGAACTATTCCATTGTATGGATATAAGAAAATTTGCTATCCATTTACTAGTTGACGGACTTTTGGTCTTTTTCTAATGTTTGGCTATTTTGAATAAAGCTGCCAGCAATGTTTGTATGCAAGTCTTTTTATAAAACTTTTTTTTCCTCTTTTTTTTCGAGTAAATGTAAGCCTAGGAATGAAATTGCTAGGTCACGTGTTCCATTTTATGAGAAGCTACTAGACAATTTTTCAAAGTGGTTGTATCATTTTACGTTTCCATCAGTGATGTATGAGAATCCCACTTGCTCCCCACCTTTTCAACTTTAGGTATTGACTGTCTTTTTAAAAATATTAGTCATATTAGTCTGTGTGTAATTTGCATGTTTGTGATGACTAATAATGTTGAATGCATTTTTATGTCTTTATTGGTCATTCATAAGTCATCTTTTAAAAGTGTCTGTTTACTTATCCTTATTTTAAAAATTATTTTCTTTTTTTGCCTTTCTATTACAAGTCCTTTGTCAGATATACATACTGTGAATATTTTCTCCCTACCTATGGCTTGCCTTTTCATTTCCTTAATGGTGTTTTTGTAGATCAAAAAAGTGTTTAATTTTGGTGAAGTTCAATTAACATTACTTTTTTTCTCTTAAAGTTAGTGCTTTTTTTGTTCTAAAAAATTACTTATTTCAAGATTGCAAACATTTTCTTCTATGCTTTCTTTAGAAGATAGTTTTAGCTTTCATTTTAGGTCTGTGATCCATTTTTAGTTACTTTTGTGTATGGTGTGAGGTAATGGTTGAGAATTACTTTTTCTGATATGGATATTCAATTCTTCCAGCACCATTTTTCTATTTTTGAAAAGACTATCTTTATCCCATTACATTGGCATTTTTGTCAAAAAAAGAAATATTGATCATATGTGTGGGAGTCTATTCATGGACTCTATATTCTTTTCTGTTGATTAGTAGTCTGTCCTAATGCCAGCTGGATACTGTCTTGTTTATTCTAATTGTATAATAAATCTTGAAATCAGGTAGTGTAAGTCCTCATCTTTGTTTTGGTCTTATTGTTTAAAATAGACTTTATTTCGTAGAACAGTTTTAGATTTACAGAAAATCTGAGAAGGTAGTACAGAGAGTTTCCACATATCCTGTGCCCAGTTCTCCTTGTTATTAACATCTTACATTAGTAAGATATATCTGCTATCATCGATGAACCAATATACTATTATTAACTAAAGTCCATGCCTTTTTCGGATTTCTTATGTTTTTACCTAATGTTTTCCAGTTCCAGGACAACACATGACATTGACTTGTTGCGTCTCCCTAGATTCATACTGGTTGTGACAGTTTTTCAAACTTTTCTTTCTTAATGACCTTAACAATTTTGTGGAGTATTGGCTACATATTTTGTAGGATGCCCTTCTATAAGAATTTGCCTGTTTTTGTTTTTGTTTTTGCTCATGATTTGGCTGGCGTTATGGGTTTTGGGGAGGAAGGCCACAGAGGTTAAAGTGGCATTTTCATCACATCATATCAAGGGTACACAGTACCAACAAAATTTATCACCACTGATATTGACCTTGATCACCTGGTTGAGGTAGTGTTTGCCAGCACTCTTCACCATAAAGTTATCCTCACCCTCCCCACTCTACATACTGTACTTTTTGGAAAAAAAGTCACTATTACGGAGTGAAGAGTTGTGTTCCACCTCCTTGACAGTATCTACCTGTTATTTAGAATTTCTGTGAGGAAGATTTGTCTCTTCTCCCCCTTGTATTTATTTATTCAATCTATTATTTATATTAATATGAATTCATAAATATTTATTTTATTCTTTGGGTTAAAATCCAACCCTACTTTATTTTGTTGCTCAAATTGCTCCAGCTTTGGCCCTTTGGAGCTCTTTCTGCTAAGCTCCTTTGACATACCCATCGATGTGGGGTTGTGTTTGTTTTTGATTTCGTTTTAGCATTTCTTACTTTCCAGCACTACAAAATATTCCAGGCTCATCTAGAATGTTTCCTTCAGCTTTGGCCCTTTGGAGCTCTTTCTGCTAAGCTCCTTTGACATACCCATCGATGTGGGGTGGTTTTTGTTTTTGATTTCGTTTTAGCATTTCTTACTTTCCGGCACTACAAAATATTCCAGGCTCATCTAGTATGTTTCCTGTCTCATTCCAAAAATCAGTCTTTTCTCTAGGAAGATCTGTTTTCTTTTACTAGAGAATGGTATTAGAAACCAAGATTCTATTTTGGGCACTAATTTAGCCCCTGTCCACACTCCCAGATCTCAGGACCAGAGGATTGCTAATTCTTGTTGGGAGATAACAGGAGTAGCATGGGCATAAATTAGTTAATTAATTAAAGAGTGGCTTAAAATCTCAGCTGGCAATATCCAAATCATTAGTTTATCCATTAC
>NW_007729468.1:212718-214158 GCF_000696425.1 Galeopterus variegatus
TAATTAAAGAGTGGCTTAAAATCTCAGCTGGCAATATCCAAATCATTAGTTTATCCATTACGGATTTATTTACTTCTTGACATGAAGGACTGTGAATTTGTAACTATTTCCATGTGGCTATGAAGAGTCTCAGAAGAGAGCAAATAATCTAACATTTCTTAAGTACTTATCACATTTTAAATATTTTTGAGGTCTTTTACGTACAATATAAATTTCAGGATTTACAACATACTGAAAAGTAGTTTTTAGTTGGTTACTAGTTGGCAAATGTGAAGATTGAGGTCTGAGAGAATAGGTAACTTCTCAGTCACACAGCTCCTGCTAAAATTTTTTTAAATTATTTGTTGTTTGCGTGAAATTCAAATATAACTGAGCATCCTGTATTTTTGTTTGCTAAGTCTAGCAACCCTAATCCAGCATCATCTGGCCTCAAATGTACACATCATATATCAGGAAATACATGCAAATACAGAAAATATTTTCCCCATATTCTGTAACTTAATTTTAGTTACCATATATATATCACTATATATATACTTACACATACATATATATAAAAGTGGTCCACAGTCCACACTTTGAAAAAAAGTGTTATATAGATCTAAAGGTAAAAAAGGTTTTTTTTTTGTTCTTTGGTTCTTTTTGGTTTGGGCTGAGGGGACAGTTACATGAGCATTTAACAAAATTAACCTTTTGTTTCAATCAACTGTCATCAAATTGGAACTTTTTCCAACCCAATAATTACACGTTTAAATGGTTCTGTACCACTTAAAAATGCAATCTAAAATATCTTAAAAAAAGAAAGTAGACACAATGTCTTGTCACATTTGATGGTCTCAATCTCTAATTAAAAATACCATACCAGTAGGACTACTGATGATATTATTCCCTCTGGAGACAGAGAACCTCTCAGTAAACTTGAAGAAATAATTGGTATCCTTACTTGCAATTAGCTCTAAGTGTAAATTTAAATTCTTCATCAAAATCTTCAAGGTTTTATGAAATCTCTTTTCTTTTTGGTCTTATTTATTTATTTATTTTTATTTTTTATCTTTTTGCAGCTGGCTGGTAAGGGGGCTCAAGCCTTTGACCTTGGTGTAATCAGCACCACTGCTCTAGCAAGCCAGCCCTAGACTCATATTCTTTAAAATTATTATTTTCCATTTTGACATGTCCCCTGTTCTCTATTTCACCATGTAAGTATATTCCTATTTCCTATATTAGTAGATGCATGTGCTTCCTAATTTTGTTAATAGAAAAAGCAATATAAGTTCTTCAAAATTACATAAAAGTTTTTATAAACTTGGAGTATGAGTGAGATTCTAAGAAGATATAAAAGTTAAAAAAAACAGAAAGGAGAAGATTGATCAAAAACACAGTAAGAAAATTTAAAGTCAAACGTCAATTGTTCAAAATATTTGCATATAGATAGTCAACAGT
>NW_007729468.1:214213-215705 GCF_000696425.1 Galeopterus variegatus
TAAGAAAATTTAAAGTCAAACGTCAATTGTTCAAAATATTTGCATATAGATAGTCAACAGTCCCCAAACTATTCATTAACTAATTTATTCTTTAGTTTTATATTTTTAAAAACATGCAACTTTGTGTATATTATAATTATTACCAACGTATTTTTAAAATTTCTGTTCTTTTTATTGTTTTTTTGTATTACAATCATTTTGTCTTGGAGACCAAGAGGGAAAAGTTACATTAGGGATGAGTGCAGGAAGGGAGCTGTAGTGACCATGTGTTTCTGATGTCTTAGCAGTCGGGGCCTTGCTGACCCTGGAGGGTCTGTTGCTCCAAGGCTAGCCAATTTCCAGGGATGGTAAAGGACTTGCTGCCCACAAGTGTGCCTTTCATATGCAAACCAACCAATCCAAAGCCCATATCCACAGCCACCTCTCTGTTGAGCTCTTGCCCTCAGGGCCACTGTTCTCCTGCTCTGATCAACCCACAGCCAGACAACTGGAGACAGCCCCTCCATGCAGAGCCTACTGAAATTATTCTAACTAGCCAATCCTAGGCTTGCTTAACTTCCTCACCCGTTCCTTCCCTCAGAGAGCATAATAAAGGCTCTTGCCCATGCTTTTCCCTCTACCCCTCTGCCTCTGATGCTTTCCCATGTGGTCATGTATGGAATGGAATATCTGCTTCTTTTGGGAACTGTGAGTAACAAACTATCTTTTCAATGGCAATAATCTCATCTGTTGGCCTTGCCATATTTGAATAATAATAGAACCTATGTTTAGAAACCAGAGGCCAAGTCCCAGAAACCAGTGGAACAATACAGCTCATCCATAGGTCAGCCTGGAGCAGACTCCCCCACCTCCAGATGTATGATCTTCTGTCTGCATCCTGAAAACATTTGAGGAAGGATGAGGGAAAGGGAGAATCCTTGAGAAGGAAGAAATGGTCAGATCTCTGAATTAACACAATATTTACTTTAAAATGACCCCTTGAACCAGGAGAAATTTAGCTGTATTTAATTGGGAATGTTTACCCTCCTCTGATCCACAATAAACTCACATTAGCCACAGAGCAGGTCTATGGGTTCAAGAGAAAGAGAAAACACTTTTAGAGAAGACAAAGTGATATTCTTGCATATCTGAGTTGAATTTTCTACCCTAAGTGTATTCACTAAAGTTCTCTCAAGAGACAGAACCAATAGTTTATGACATGAATATAAATAAATGGAAAGGAATTTATTAAGGGAATTAGCTCATGTGATTATGAAGGCTGAGAAATCCCACAATAGTCCATCTGCAAACTGGATGCCAGTAGTGTGGCTCAGTCCAAGTACCGGAGCCTCAGGACCAGGGAAGCTGATGGTGTGATTCTCAGCCCAAGGCCAAAGGCCTGAGGGCCAGAGATCCCGTAGGTGTAAGTCCTAGAACCCAAAGCCTGAAGAGTCTCAAGTTCAGATGTCCATGGACAGGAGAGAAGAATGTATACCAGCTCTAGCAGACAGAA
>NW_007729468.1:216236-216895 GCF_000696425.1 Galeopterus variegatus
TCTCAAGTTCAGATGTCCATGGACAGGAGAGAAGAATGTATACCAGCTCTAGCAGACAGAATGAGATATTTACCTTTTCCTCTGTTTTTGCTCTGTCTGGGTCCCCAATGTACTGGATGATGCCTGCGCATATTGAGGGCAGATCTTTCCCATCCAGTCCAATGATGCTTACATGCTAACCTCTTCTGGAAACAGCCTCACAGAAACACTTACTCACAAATAATGCTTTATCAGGTTTCTAGTTGTTCCTTAATCTAGTCAGTGTATCCCAGTCGGCAATAATTTCTAAAAAGAAATAAATTTTGTTTATTGGGATATACTTGTAATTATCAAGTAACACATCTTAATTATTGATAATCTGGAATACTTATAATTCAATCCAAAGAAAAACAATTTATTGACTCTTCCATCATTTTTTAATGTATTTCTCTACATATTCATTTGGTGACCTTCAGCTGTGCATATTAACATGTTTTTATTAATAATATTTATAGGAAATCATCCATTCCATTAAGTGATCTTAGTATTAACCACTTAATTCACTTAACCAATCCCCTGTTGTTAGATATTTAACTTGTTTCTATAATTTTGTATTCTAAATAATACTCTGATGGATATTCAGGTATATAAAACTTTGCATGCATTTTTATTATTTCTAA
>NW_007729468.1:218247-220180 GCF_000696425.1 Galeopterus variegatus
ATATGCCTTCAACATGATGATTTCCATTCCTTTGGGTATATACCCAGCAGTAGGATTGCTGAATCATATCTATCTGTAGTTGTTTGAGGAAGCTCCATGCTGTTTTCCATAATGTGCACACTAATTTATGGTTCCACCAACAGCGTAGGAGTGTTCCCCTTTTTCCATATCCTTGCCAGCATTTTTTATTCTCTGTCTTTTTGATACTGGCCAGTCTAACTGGTGTGAAATGATATCTCAATGTTGTTTTGATTGGCATTGCCCTGATGCTTAGTGATGTTGAGTATTTTCTCATGTGTCTGTCGTCCACTGTATATCTTCCTTTGAGAAATGCCTATTCAGCTCCTTTGCTCATTTTTTAATTGTGTTACTTGTTTTTATTCTATTAAGATGTTTGAGTTCCTTGTATATTCTGGATATTAATCCCTTGTCAGATGCATAGTTCATGAATATTTTCTCCTGTTCTGAAGGTTGTCTTCTTGCTCTGTTAACTGTTTCTTTTGCTATACAGAAGCATTTTAGTTTGACATAATCCCATTTGTTTATTTTTTCTTTTGTTGCCTGTGCTTTTTGGGTCTTCTTCATAAAGTATTTTTGGTGTATATTCCTTTTTAAAGGTGTGCTAGAATTCAGCAGTAAAGCCATCTGGTCCTGGGTTTTTCTTTGTTGGGAGACTGCTGATTACTGCTTCAATCTCATTGCTTCTTATTGGTCTGTTCAGGTTTTCATTTTCTTTTTTTTTGGTTCAGTCTTGGCATTCTGTATGTGTCCAAAAATTTATCCATTTCCTCCAGGTTTTCAAATTTGTTGGTGTATAGTTGTTTATAATAGTTTCTAATGATCTTTTGTATTTCTGTGGTATTGGTTGTAATGTCTCCTTCTCCAATACTAGTTTTTTGTTATTTGGGTCTTCCCTCCTCTTTTTTTATTGTTAGCCTGGTTAATCAGTTGTCTATTTTGTTTATTTTCTCAAAAACCAGCTGTTCATTTCATTGCTCTATTGTATCATTTATTGTTCCTCTATGTCATTTAGTTTTGCTCTGATCTTAATTACTTCTTTCTATCTACTGATTTGGGGATTGGATTATTTTTGTTTTTCTAGTTCTTTTAGTTATAGCATTAGGTTGTTAGTTTGAAATCTTTCTATTCTTTTCATGTAAGCATTTATTGCAATAAACTTCCTTCTTAGCAGTGCTTTTGCTGTATCCCACAGGTTTTGATATGATGTGTCTTTATTTTCATTAGTTTCAAGAAATTTTTTTATTTCCTATTTAATTTCTTCTTGGACCCATGGATCATTCAGAAGCATATTGTTTAATTTCCATGTGTTTGTACAGGTCCCAGAGTTATGTTTGTTATTGATTTCTAGTTTAATTCATTGTGGTCTGAAAAGATCCTTGAAATGATTTCAATTTTTTTATATTTGTTGAGACTTCATTTGTGACCTAACATGTGTCTATCCTAGAGAATGTTCAATGTGCTGATGAGAAGAATGTATATTCACTTGTTGTTGGATGAAATGTTCTATAGATATCTGCCAAGTCCAAATGGTCAAAGTGTAGTTTCACTCCTGTATTTCTCTGTTGATTTGTTGCCTAGATATTCTTTCTAATGCTGAGAGAGGTGTGTTTTGGTCCCAACTATTATTGTATTGGGGTCTTTCTCTTTCTTTAGGTCTAATAGTGCTTGCTGTATATGTCTGGGAGCTCTAGTGTTGGGTGTGTATATATTTATGATTTATATATTCTTGCTGGATAGATGCCTTTATCATTATTTAATGGCTTTCTTTGTCTTTTTTTTTTAATGGTTTTTGGTTTAAAGTTTATTTTACCCAATATACGAATAGCTAGTCCTGCTCATTTTTGGTTTCCATTTACATGGTATATCTTTTTCCATCCCTTCACGTGTAATCTGTTTGTGTCTTTACAGGTGA
>NW_007729468.1:220728-231767 GCF_000696425.1 Galeopterus variegatus
CTTCAGTATTCACTGGGTTTTTTAAGGTGATATGGTATAGTTTCTCTCTCTTTCTTGTTTGTACATCTGCTCTACTCCTGGTGTTTGTTCGTTCTCATGTATGCATGGTGGTAGTTAGTGTTTTTAAGGTTCCAGCTGCAGAACTCCCTTAAGGATTTCTTGTAAAGCTGGTTATGCGGTGGTGAACTCCCACAGCTTTTGTTTGTCTGGGAAATATCCTATTTCCCTTCACTTCTGAAGAATAGCCTTGCTGCATACAGTATTCTTGTCTGGCAATTTTTTTTTTTCCTTTTAGTACTTTGAATATATAATCCCTTTCTCTTCTGGCCTGTAGCGTTTATGCCGAGAACTCTGCTGTCAGTCTGATGGGGAATCCCTTATAGGTGACTTGATGCTTTTTTCTTGCTGTTTTTAGGATTCTCTCTGTGTCTTTGACTTTTTGCAGTTTGAGTACAATGTGTCTCAGAGAGGAACTTTTTGGATTGAATCTGGGGATCTTTGAGCCTCTTGGATTTGGGAGTCTGTATTTCTACCAATAACTGGGCAATTTTCTGCTATATTTCATTGACTATGTTTTCAATGACTTTTCCTTTCTCCTCCCTTTCTTGGAACACCATGATTTGGATGCTTGTATGCTTAAGGTGATCACCTAGCTCTCTTAGATTTTCTTCATTTTTTTATTTTTGTTTGCTTGGGTTATTTCAAAAAGACTGTCTTCAAGATCAGAAATTCTTTCTTCTGCTTGCTCTAGCCTGCTGCTTATGCACTCAATTATAGTTTTACTTTTGTTGAATGAATCTTTTAGTTCCCGGAGTTCATATACATTCTTTTGTATGGTATTTGTCTCTTTGCAAATTTCCTCTTTCATGTCCTGGATTGATTTTCTCACTTCACTGTGTTGTCTAACTGAGTCTTCTTGTATTTCACTAAGTTTCTTTAAGATTGTTACTTGGAATTACCTTTCAGACATATCGAGGGTTTCTTATTATACGGAGTTTGGTATTTGAGAATTATAGTGTTCCTTTGGTGGTGTCATATTTTCTTGTGGCTGGGACCATGGGGGTAGGGCCACATGGATGGGTAGGGCCACGCAGGAGACTGGATGGGTGAGCCCAGGTGGGCAGGTGGAGTCGTGCTAGCAGCCAGGCAATTGGCATCATGTGGGCTTCCAGGGCTGCACAGGTAGTTAGAAGGCTGGAGTTACTCTGGGGCCAGGTACCACATGGGTGTCATGGGCTGTGCAGTAGGATATGCTGTTCAGGATGAACTCCTGTGTGGGGAGAAGGGCCCACAGCTCTGGGACTTGACAATGGATCAGGTAACCACAGTGGTGGTGGGGGCAGGCTAGGGCTGAGGAAGGGGGTTACCACTGGGAAATGCTCAAGGATGAGCACATTCTTTTTGCTGCAAGGAAGATCCCCCCGATCCTGGTTTGGGAGACATGGTGGTGGCTGAAGCCACGTGCCTCTTTCTCTTCTACACCACTCTGCTTGGTTCTTGTGCTCCACAAGGTCCTCACCAGGCTCCCACTGCCCTCCCACTCTCTCCCACCAATGCTCTCCCCCATACTTCTCTCTATCTTTTCCTTGCTTTGGTCCCTTTCTCTTTTGCACATTTTCACAGCTTTTATTCATATTACCAAATTATCTCCAGCTGTACCAATCTACACACCTATCAGCAGTGTATGAGAATGTCCATTTCTCCCTTCTCTCAAAAACATAGGGCCTTATAAAATTTTTGTAAAATCTTTGCCAATAGAAAAGAGCTGACACCTTGCATTTTAAAATTTCTTTTCTTTGATAACCAATGAAAAGGATAATTTCTCATATGTCTATAGGTTAACCTTTTATTTAAATTGTGCATTCAGATACTTTCCTACTTTTCTTGGGCTATTTACCTCTTTTTTAATGATTTCTAAAATTTCCTCTATTGTAAGGATTATTAACCTTGTTTGACACATATTGCAATTTTTTTTTCTGCCTTGACATTACCTTCTTTTTGTTTTTAGAGGATTTCTTTTCTTTTTAGAAAAGTTTTAAAGGTTTTTTATTCATTTTCTCAGGAAATAGCAATACTCTCTCAATTTCAAGCATCTGAAAGAATACTTTGTAAAAATAAAATTTTCAAGAATTAACTTGCCGTAAAAGAAAACATGACAAATTTTTTACTATTACTCATTTTCTCACAATTCAAGTTTCCATAGTGGAAAGTGGTTAAAGANCACCTTGCATTTTAAAATTTCTTTTCTTTGATAACCAATGAAAAGGATAATTTCTCATATGTCTATAGGTTAACCTTTTATTTAAATTGTGCATTCAGATACTTTCCTACTTTTCTTGGGCTATTTACCTCTTTTTTAATGATTTCTAAAATTTCCTCTATTGTAAGGATTATTAACCTTGTTTGACACATATTGCAATTTTTTTTTCTGGCTTGACATTACCTTCTTTTTATTTTTAGAGGATTTCTTTTCTTTTTAAAAAAGTTTTAAAGGTTTTTTATTCATTTTCTCAGGAAATAGCAATACTCTCTCAATTTCAAGCATCTGAAAGAATACTTTGTAAAAATAAAATTTTCAAGAATTAACTTGCCGTAAAAGAAAACATGACAAATTTTTTAGTATTACTCATTTTCTCACAATTCAAGTTTCCATAGTGGAAAGTGGTTAAAGATGATTAATAATAATTTAACATTGTTTCAGAATTATCCTTTAAAATCAGTTTTAAAAGGTGTTGGGCTGGATCACAGACCCTTCAAACCCATTGTGCAGACTGGGTCTTAGACCCTTCATGTGCAAGCTGGGTCAAAGACCCCTCACATACAGGAAGCGAGCTAGGTAATTGGAAAGAGATCCTGGGAGCCATTGGCAGAGTTGACAGGTTAATTCCAACACAAGCTCAGTCCTCTGCTTCCTCAGCAGCAGCAGCTTATGGCAGCCTTCAGCAGATCCAGCAGCAGTGACGGTGGCCTCCTGGAGCACCCCAGGGGCAAAGGCAGCAACAGCTTATAGCAACAGCCTCCAGCAGCAGTAGCGGCCCCTTGTGGTACCCCCCCCCCCCCGGCCAGGGGCATCTCTGGGGCAGAGGACCTGCAAATCTCACCTGCTGGGGGGCTGCGGCCTGGAAATCTTCCTCAACTGTTCTCCTGGCTCTGTGCGACTGCCCTCTGCCATCTTCCACCCCCTTGCTGTCCAGAGTTTTGTCTTTTATACCAAAAGTACACAATAGTGGCAGCAAGCCAAGGAGTATCTGGGCACACATGCACAGAAACACTACTCTTACACAACTTATTTACAACAGATGTGTTGAATCATACTCAGCCAGATATGAGGCAAGGGGCCTGACCATACTAACTCCATTTTTCTCACAAGTGGTATCACAGCATTCTCTTTTAGTTTGTATGTTTGTTTATTCTGTTTATTTTTATTTTACTCTTATTCAGCTTCTAATGTTTCTTTTTTTTTAACTTTTCAATATACATTGTAGTTAATTGTGTGACTCTTTACCCGTTCCTCTTCTTCCCTCCCCCGCTACATCATATCTGTTCACTTGTCTTAACAAGTTCATGGAATTGTAGTGATTGTTGTGTCTTCTTCCCCCCCCCACCCTTTTTTTGATTGTGTGTTTGTTTACTTATTTATATTTAGTTCCCACAAATAAGTGAGAACATGTGGCATTTCTCTTTCTGTGCCTGACTTGTTTCATTTAATAAAATTTTCTCTAAGTCCATCCATGTTGTTGCAAATGGTAGTATTTCATTCTTTTTATAACAGAATAGAATTCCATTGTGTAGTTATGCCACAGTTTCCTTATCCACTCACCTGATGATGGACATTTGGGCTGGTTCTAACTCTTGGCTATTTTAAATAGTGCGGCAAAAGACATTAGAGTACAGGTATCCCTTTGGCATGATGATTTCCATTCCTCTGGGTATATTCCCAGCAGTGGAATAGCTGGGTAATATGGTGGATCTATCTGTAATTGTTCGAGGAACCGCCATACCATTTTCCCTAAATTCTGCACCATTTTGCAGACCTACCAACAGTGTATAAGAGTTCCTTTTCCTCCACAACCTCTTCAGCACTTATAATTCTCAGTCTTTTGGAAATTAGCCATCCTGACTGCAGTGAGAAGGTATCTCAAAGTGGTTTTGATTTGCATTTCCCAGATACTGAATGATGTTGAGCATTTTTTCATGTGGGCCATTTGTATATCTTCCTATGAGAAATGCCTATTCAGTTCCTTTGTGCATTTTTTAATTGGGTATTTGGGTTTTTTTGTAAAGTTGTTTGAGTTCCCTGTATATTCTGGATATTAATCCTTTGTCAGATGTATACTTTGCAAATATTTTCTCCCACTCTGTTGTTTGTCTTTTCATTCTGTTGATTGTTTCTTTTGCTGTGCAGAAGCTTTTTAGTTTGATATAATCCCATTTGTTTATTTTTCCTTTAGTTGCCTGTGTTTTGGGGGTCCTATTCATGAAGTCTGTACCCACTTCTTCTTCCTGAAGTGTTTCCCCTATATTTTCTTTAAGGAGTTTTATTGTTTCAGGATGTATAGTTAATTCTTTAATCCATTTTGAGTTGGTTTTGGTATATGGTGAGAGGTACAGATATAGTTTCATTCTCCTACATATGAATATCCAGTTTTCCCAGCACTATTTGCTGAAGAGGCAGTCTTCTCCCATGTATAGACTTGGTGCCTTTGTCAAAGATCAGATGGCTGTAGGTGTATGGGTTGATTTATGGGTTTTCTATTCCATTGATCTGTGTGTCAGTTTTTATGCTGGCACCATGCTGTTTTGGTAATTATAGCTTTGTAATATAGTTTAAAGTCAAGTAGTGTTATGCTTCCAGCATTTATTTTTTTGTTCCTGATTGCTTTGGCTATGCATGGTCTTTTGGTATTCCACATAAATGTCTGGATAGTTTTTTCCATTTCTGAGAAAAATATCATTGGAATTTTGATGGGGATTGCATTGAATCAGTAGATGACTTTCAGTAATATGGACATTTTCACAATGTTAATTTTTCTGATCCAAGAGCATGGGATATCTTTCCATTTTCTTGTGTCCTCTTTAATTTCTCTCAACAGTGGTTTGTAGTTCTCTTTGTAGAGATTTTTCACATCCTTGGTTAACTTTTTTCCTAAGTATGTTATTTTGGGGTGGCTATTGTAAATGGGCTAGCTTTCTTGATTTCTTTTTCTGCATGTTCACTGTTGGAGTATAGAAATGCTGCTGATTTTTCTGTGCTGATTTTGTACCCTGCTACTTTGCCGAAATCATTTATCCACTCTAGGAGTCTTTTTGCAGAGCCTTTAGGCTTTTCAATATATAGGATCATATCATCCACAAACAGGGACAGTTTGACTTCATCTTTTCCAATCTGGATGCCCTTTATTTCCTTTTCTTCTCTGATTGCTCTGGCTAGTACTTCCAACACTATGCTGAATAGGAGTGGTGAGAGTGGGCGTCCTTGTCTAGTTCCCATTCTTAAGGGAAAAGCTTTCAGCTTTTCCCCATTCAGGATGATATATGGCTTTAATTGTGTTGAGATACTTTCCATCTATACCTTTCAAGAGTGAATGTTGAATTTTGTCAAATGCTTTTTCAGCATCTATAGAGATGATCATATGGTTTTTGTCTTTGCTTTTATTGATGTGGTGTATCACATTTATTGATTTGTATATGTTGAACCAATCTTGCATCCCTGGGATGAATCCCACTTGGTCGTGTTGTATAATTTTGTGTATGTGTTGCTGTATTCTGTTACCTAGTATTTTATTGAGGATTTTTGCATCTATATTCATCAAGGATATTGGCCTGTAGTTTTCTATTTTTGATGTATCTTTGACAGGTTTTGTATCAGGGTGATGTTTGCCTCATAGAATGAGTTTGGGAGAATGGCATCTTTTTCAAAATTTTGGAGTAGTTTGTAGAGAATTGGTATCAGTTCCTTTCTGAAGGTTTGATGGAACTCTGCAGTGAACCCATCTGGTCCTGGGTTTTTCTTTGTTGGGAGCCTTCTAATAACAGCTTCAATCTCTTTGATTGTTATTGGTCTGTTCAAATTTTCTATATCTTCTTGGCTCAATTTAGGTAGTTTGTACCTAAATTTAGGTAGTTTGTCCAGAAATTTATCCATTTCCTCCAGATTTTCAAATTTGTTGGTATATTGTTGTTCATAGTAGTCTCTAATGATACCTTGTATTTCTGAGGCATCAGTTGTAATATCACCTTTTTCATTTCTAGTTTTTGTTATTTGGGTCTTCTCTCTTCTTAGTTAGCCTTGCTAAGGGTTTTTCAATTTTATTTATCTATTCAAAAAAACAACTTTTTGATTCATTGATCTTTTATGTCATTTTGGGGGTTTCTATATCATTTAGTTCTGCTCTGTCCTTAATTATTTCTTTCTGTCTACTAAGTTTGGGATTGGATTGTTCTTGTTTTTCTAGGTCTTTAAGGTAAAGTGTTAGGTTGTTTATTTGCCATCTTTCCATTCTTTGATAACCAATGAAAAGGATAATTTCTTGTATGTCTATAGGTTAACCTTTTATTTAAATTGTGTATTCAGTTACTTTCCTACTTTTCTTGGGATATTTACCTCTTCCCTAATGATTTCTAAAATTTCTGCTGTTGTAGGGATTATTAACCCTGTTTGACACATGTTGCCATTTCTTTTTTTCTGGTTTGACATCATCTTCTAACTTTGTTTTTAGAGACTTTCTTTTCATTTTTATTGACAAATATTTCATAGGTGAGTATGTGTATATATATATATGTAAAGATGAAATAGACTTTCTTTTCATTTTTATTGACAAATATTTCATAGGTGAGTATGTGTATATATATATATATATGTAAAGATGAAATACTGATATGGACTTATCTCCAGAAAATTTTCCTATATTTGCAATTATTAATAGAACGTTGAGAATATACTCTTACTCGCAGGCAGTAATGACTGCAGTAAATTAAGAAAACAAGTTTAAACAAATATGTGCTTACGAAACTCTGCTTACCAGAAGTTGCTGCTCTCTCAGCCCACACAGTCTTCACATGAGCTTCATGGAATCTCAATGCCCTAGGATGTCCTTTCCCCTGGTCCTTGAGAAAATAGAGTAAATATGATAATAACTGTCAACATCCAGGGTCTTACAGTTCTTTTGCATTCTTTCACATTGAGGATCACAATTAACCTAGAAGCTTGTCAATTTTGTCTTATCTTACAAATGGTGAAATGAGCTTAGGGACTTGCCCGAGGACATGCAGGTAGTTCGTGGGAAGGCATGACCAGTACACACATGCAGTTTTCTCCCCACTGTGAATTTCTTGCTTTTTGTTACAGGACTACTTCTCCAATGTCAAAAGATTTTTAAGGACTGACTGGTTAGCTCAGTTGATTAGAGTATGGTTTTGTAACACCAAGGTCAAGGATTCTAATATATGCATGTATTGAAACAAACCGTACCCCACAAACATGTACAATGAAAAAAAATTTAAAACTAATAAAATATAATTTTAAAATCTATTTTGATAAAAGTGGTGAGAAGTAAAAGCATCATCTCTGAGATCATATGTGAAAAGTGAAATTTGAAGGTAGTTTAGGATTTTATAAATCGATAATATTACTGTCAGGATATGTGCTTGAACTTAAAAGTAGCCTGAAACAGGCAAAAAATGGGGGATCTCCTCTTTTTTATCCTAAAATCCAAGCTAAGGAGAGTCCAAGATTATGATTCCTTAGAATGCTGTTGTGACAAGGAGGAGCTTGTTGATGTGTCACTGTAGGGTGCTGTAGACAGAACAAATTAACAGAGCAGTGGGCCTAAGTATATGGTCATTAAATAGTTGCCTTGCTCTTGACAAAGGAAAGATCTCTGAATTGTTGCCCTTCTCCCAGACATACACTCAATTTCACTCTTCCTCTTAATCCGGCCTTATTTTTCTGCGTAACATTTATCACTGCTGACATTATATATCTAATTGATTAGGTTACTTGTTACCATCTATGTCCCACCTACTAGAATAAAAGTTGGAGAATTGGGACTCACTTGTTTTATTATGCTATAGTCATCCCCTAAAATAGTGCCTGTAGCATAGTGTGAACCAAATAAACATTTGTGGTAGAGTTTATAGGTAAGGACTAAGTGACACTGGATTTTCAGTGGTTGGGGCAGGGGCAGGGGGCCTCATACCCATTCCTAAACTCTGTACAAGGATACCTGGAATGCAGCTTCTTTTTACTACTACCCCTATTCCTGGCCAACACCAGGGTACTCCAATATTTTTTCCCAATTTGGAAAGGTTTTTTAAAATTAATATTTAAATGGCAATACACTAATGTGACTATAAAGCATAACTGAGTTTGTTAAATTACAAAACATATTTCTGTTTTCACTGTTGTTCTAAAAGCACATACTGACTCTAAAAAATAATATATTTTAAACAAACACACTAGAACTTATTCACACATATCCTATAGTAACTGAAGCCTAAATTATAGTAACTTACAGAAAAGAATATGCTTATTTTTTTTATATAAAAGCCTGAATTCAAGCAGTCTAGGACTTGAATAGTGTTAATTCCATAAATTTTTTAGGTATGTGAATTCTATCTTGTTGCTCTTCTATTTATGTGGCCTCCAAACCCAAGGCCTCTTCATGGGCCAAAATAGCTGCTTTAGCTTTATCTGTTGTTGCATTGCAGCTTGATGGAAGGAGAAAGGGAGAAAGAAGAAAGGGCAAAGGGAGCATGATGACTGCTTATTATGAAGATTCAAGACTGCCAGATTACACTTCTGCTTATATCCCATTGGCCAAACCAAATGACATGGCCCTACCTTGCTTGAAGGGAGGCAGGGAAATGTAGCCTTTATTCCATGTAGCCATTTATCCAGCTAAAAATTGAGGATTCTACCACTATGTAAGAAGGGAAAATGATATGGAGGTCTACTAGCAGTTTTTATCAAAGCACCCAATTGAATTTTTTTTATTCAAAATATTCATCCCAGTTGGCTAAGCAATTATTACAATAATGCTCTCATCGCCACTGTTTTTGACCTACAACGTATTTCTATACATATCCTCAGAGGTGTCAAATATTCAATCTTAAAGAATAAATTTGGTTTTTTGAAACAGCAAAAAGTCATTTCAGAACCAATTTTACGGGTAAGATTTGCAAAAAACTTACGGATATCATTTGAGGCCAAAAAGTTAGCTATGACTTCAAACTTATAAGTGTGTCTTTGGAAACAACTTCCAAAGAGATGGTCTTATACACATTCCCCAGGACCAGCACCACCATTCCCACCCCTACCACCACACCACCATCACCATAAGTACTACCACATAGTAAAGACTGAGAACTTATGAGGGTGGTGATTTTCACACACGATATTTTCTACTTGAAATGTAGTACCCAGGTAAATTCATCTAATTCCTCTCAATTTGTAAGTTTCTGACTTTCACTGGATAATGCAATAAAGATTGAGGATGGAGAAAAACTTATTTCCAAAATTTACATAAAGATGCTCTGAAATTAGTATCTTCCGGTAGAAAAGATCCTTGGGGATTATTTTAAATTCCATATGATATTGTACTTCCACCAATGAGCTGGCTTATATCACCATCTCGAGGCAGAGTGTTAATTTTGGGGGCACTTCACTATAAAGCAGCTCAAAATGTTACATTGAATTCTTACAGAAATTTGAAACAAGGAAAATAGCAAGTATTGGTTATATTTGAAATCAATTTTTAGCATTTGAAATCTAATTCCTTCTGCTTTTGAATCTTTGTCAACTGTTCCAAACCAGGAAAGTAGTTCTTTTTTTGTCTTTCAGAACTCAAGTAAATGTCGTGCACTCCATGACTTTCCCAGAAGGAAGTTTTCCTCCCAAATGCCCTTGTAACATCCCATTGCATTGTACAATACTTGTCCATTGATCTTGCACCGGACTTAAAGTTCCTTTAAGGCTGAAACTATAACATATTTGTCATTTGCACTTTTAGCAATGTACCTGCAACCTAGCAGGCATTTAATCCATCTGAAATTGTTTTAGGATCTCCTATCTTAATTTCCAGTACATGCATATGTATTTTAATGTGCTCTTTTAGCAAAATTTCACTTGGAGTTTCTTGGTAAGTACCCATAGTAAGTTGTCCTGGAATCTGAATGTCCTACTAAAATCATACCAACATGCTTTGTAGGTGTACCTCTCTCAAACCAAAAGTCAGCTTCAATAAGCTTAATGGTGAAGCATTACCATTAATGGCACAAAGAAGACAAGAAAGCCCACTGATACTTTCATTATGTACATCTGTTCTGTACATTGTTCTGTAAATATTAGCAAAAGCAAATATACAAGAGAAAGGAATGAGATTCCCCTTAAACACTAAAGGGGAGAAGAAAATTACTAATATTTGTGGGTATAATACTTGCATTCTTGTAATAGCAACTAGAATAAAAAATTAGAGAAATCAATAAGTTGGGTGATAAAAAATTAATATAAAAATTGTTAGATTTCCTATATGCTAAGAGTAATCAAATATAAAATATAACTAAAGGAAAAATCACATTTAGAATAGCATCCAGGGTCAACTTTTGTTGTACTTAACTAAGAGCTCTAATATAGAAACAGCTATCAAAAGATGAAAAAATATGTGGGCAACAAACTTCATGCAACTAGGGAAAACTAGGATTAGATCAGATAGGAGCTGATGGCCCTGCAAGCTACCCAGCATTAGGGATGGGATTCTGGTAACCCAGAGTACACAAGGGAAATAGCTAATTCAGTTATTATGTGAATAACCTCGAACGATTTCACAGACTCACTAGGTCTTCATGGATAATTAAGACATTCTTTGGGAAATAATGGGTCCCAGTTAATTGAAGTGGGAGATTTTAGATGACTCAAAGAACCCAGGATTTCCAAATACCACTGAGAATGTTTTGCCAGCAGAAGCAAGACTCTCTTCAATCGATTATAGAATGTGCTCTTGCTTTGCTTGAAGACCATGTAATGGAGTGATCTAAGGCAG
>NW_007729468.1:233394-234904 GCF_000696425.1 Galeopterus variegatus
AGAGTAGAGCACTGACTTGAGGCACAATAATAAATCTTCATAGCCTCTCAGTCACTGGTCCTGGGACAGTTCTTAGACTCACAGCTCCATGAATAAAGAGAAAACCCAGACACTTTCAGGAAAAAACCATAAAAGAGCATCAATAACATGTTTTATAATGTTTCCTTTTAGCTCTCTCAGGACAGGTGACCATTTGCTAAAATAAGTGCACACTGGAAAATGTCCAGGCCTCCAGGATTGTTAACTGATCCAGAATGTAACCACTAGTTAGACTGAGCCTTTGGAAGTTGGGTGATAAGTGGGATTTAGGCTTAGGGCCATCTCATAGTGAATGAGGTGAATGGTAGGTTCATGCATCCATCCTGTAGTTATTTTCTAAGTTTAGAGTATATTAACAGAATAAATATACCCAGCTATGGGCAGAATCAGCATCAGCTCCATGTAGCTCCATCTGTGTTTGCATGTGTGTGTATGTGTGTGTACTCATTTACTATCCACAGCAACCTAGGAAGTAAAGCCTATTAATTTCCCATTTTACAGATGATGAAACTAAGACACAGAAGTAACTTGTTCAAAGTTACATGCCTAGTTTGTGGCAGAGATGGGATTTNTCGATTATAGAATGTGCTCTTGCTTTGCTTGAAGACCATGTAATGGAGTGATCTAAGGCAGGGGCCTTGTAATGGGAAGCTAATTCTCTTCAGGCCTTACTGCCACCATCTTTAAAATGTCCACAGACCTGTAACTAGAATCAGACCCGACATAACTCAAGGTCACAAACACAAATTTTACCTTGAAAGAGAAAGGTACCAGAAAGGGAATCAGAAGGTTTGTTAATTTTTCTTGGCAAAAAAAAAAAAAAAATAGACTATCCAAAACAATAGAAAAAGTGCTAGACTAATACAGAACTTCGTATCAGCGAGATTCATCAATATATATAAACTCATAAGAGATTCAGGATTCATCATGGCTGCTTGAGCAAGAGTAATTCCCATCTGACTGAAAAGTGTATTCAATATTGATCCACACTGAATGAAGCTGATATAACAGAAATCACTGGTATAGTGCAGAGACAGACATTCAAAGTCTTAGATCACCTGTGGCATATGTGACTCATGAACCCATTGCCTATGTCCCTTCAAAGGGATTGACAGGAACTTATGTCTCCATGATAAATACAGTGGTGAGTAAAACACCAAGGTGCTCAAAAAATGTATACTGACAGGTCTTTACAAATTGGAAAAGCTAACGGGAGACACTGCAGTGGAAATGAAGAAACCTCAGCATGGCTGAAGGTGCTATTTTTACCATTAACAGGCCGCAGAACTAACATGATCTCATAATGGTCTTATCTACAGAGATTACTGCTGGTGGCTAATTGATCATAGGATTCCCAGGTGGATCATAGGATTCCACCAAGATTCTATTTGGGCCACGTAACTCTCCTGGAGAGTAGAGCACTGACTTGAGGCACAATAATAAATCTTCATAGCCTCTCAGTCACTGGTCC
>NW_007729468.1:235564-236234 GCF_000696425.1 Galeopterus variegatus
AGGAAATTGGTGAAGAAAACATAAGTTCAGTTTGGAATATGTTGAGTCAGAGGTTGCAGTTAGAAATCCAAGTAAAGATGTTGAGCAGACACAGAGATCTCTGTTGGGCACAATAATGGCATTATGGGAGTAAACAAGAATGTCTAGGGAGAAAGTGGCTCATGAGCAGAGGGTCTGAAAAAGAGACAACTCACAAAAATAATTGTTGAATGAATGAATGGAGCAGCCAAGGAAACCAAGAAAGTTTACCATGAAGAAAGAGAAGGAACATCAGGATATGCATCACAAAAGAAAGGGAAAAAGAGTAGCCAATTCAGTCATATGAGGTTAAGAAACAGTTTTCATTAATAACGGTTGATAAAGAGATTTATTTCAAAAGAATTCCAGGGTTAATAGAGACCTGATCTAAAATCCAGTACCTTTTTCAGATATGGTATTGTATAAATGATAATATTAATTATGATATTGTTGGGAATCAAACAAAAATTATAGTATTGTTGCAGAATCAAAGAAAAATTCCCTTTTATACTACTATATGAGTCCAACAATCTTTCAGTGATTTTTTTAAAAAATGAAAATAATCAGAGTATTCAATTTTCAAAATAGATAATTTAATAAAAAATTTCAATTGAACCTCAAACATAATGGATGTAATTAAGAAATAGTAACA
>NW_007729468.1:238071-238641 GCF_000696425.1 Galeopterus variegatus
TATATATATATATACATTTAGACCAATTATATATACAAATATATATTCTAGGACCAAAGTTCCTGGGTTTAAATCTTATTTGCTTTTTGTCCCAGGACAATTTGTGTAACTTCTCTGTGCTTTCTTTATCCTGTCTGTAAAATGGGGATAATGGGATAGTAATGGAAGTTATTTACTGGAATTGTTGTGAGCATTAAATGAGTTAGTGGGTGGAAAGGACATAGACCAGACACTGGTGCATGGTAAGCACTCAGTAAATGCTAGCTGTCACTATAGCAAAGATAATCCACCATAGAGAGCTTTTATATCCATTTGGAAATCTCTTTCTTCAAGGCTCTCGAGTGTGCAGGTAGAGAAGGATGCCAGCGAAGGATGCCAGCGCTCACCCAGCTACACCATTACCTCTCTGGCTTAGCAATGCACAGAACTCTCAAAGCCAAAACTACTTTGAACTGGCGTACAGGGCATTAAACATTGATTTTCCAGCTTTCCCTGTCAGTCTTCTTCCTCATAAGTTATTTCTTTTCAACTTCAGGCCCTCAGGTGTCCTTTCTATCTAGGTAATTGGCC
>NW_007729469.1:0-1439 GCF_000696425.1 Galeopterus variegatus
TGTAAGCCCTTACCTATATGTCAAGTCTTTACACTTAATGTACCTGAACAGGCATAGTCACATGTGTCTGTGTGAGCCTCTACAGCTAGGTACTTCCATTTACATGCTTTATTTGAAAGCATTTTTTTGTGTATGAGCTTAGTCAGCAGGGAGTGCATTGGTTCAGTAACTGTCATCCTACAGCTTCTCTCATCATCTTAAAATCTCCTTTGGCTACCCATCATTTCAGTGAGGAAGGGTGTTTCCTGACAGAAGCTCAAATGAACAGGAAAATGCAAAGCTGGATTTTATTGAAGGGGAAAAATAAAAAAGTGGTCCTGCTGGGCATACTGCTGGTATGTTTCTCCCATGTTCATTTTTGGTTTCCTCATTNCCTGAGTACCCCACTCTCAATATTGG
This sequence comes from Galeopterus variegatus, assembly GCF_000696425.1. NCBI lineage: Eukaryota > Metazoa > Chordata > Mammalia > Dermoptera > Cynocephalidae > Galeopterus > Galeopterus variegatus. The sequence goes on from NW_007729469.1 coordinate 400, forward strand.
ACAGATCTTGTAGGCAAAGAATCAGCAGAGAAACACAAGATCTAAACAACAGTTTAGACAAGTTGACTTGGCAGACATCTACAGAATATTCCATCCAACAACCTCAGAATATTCATTCTTCTCATCAGCACATGGAACATTTTCTAGGATAGATCACATGTTGGGTCACAAATAAAGTCTCAACAAATTAAAAAAAAACTGGAATTATTCCATGTATTTTTTCAGATCACAATAAATTAAAATTAGAAATCAATAACAAATGAAATTCTGGAAACTATACAAACACATGGAAATTAAACAGCATTCTACTTAATGACATAGGGGTCCAAGAAGAAATTAAACAGGAAATCAAAAAATTTATTGAAACTAATGAAAACATACATCATACCAAAACCTGTGGGATACTACAGTATCCCACAGGATACTGCTAAGGGGGAAATTTGTCACATTAAATGCTTACTTCAGAAGAATAGAAAGATGGCCAGTAAATGACCTAATACTTCACCTTAAAGAACTAGAAAAACAAGAACAATCCAAACCCAAAGTTAGCAGACAGAAAATAATTATTAAAATCAGAACAGAACTTAATGAAATAGAAACCCAAGAAAATGATACAAAAGATAAATGAATCAAAAACAAGTTGGTTTTTTGGAAAAAATAAATAAAATTGACAAACCCTTAGCAAGGCTAACTTAAAAAAAAAAAGAGAGAGAGAAGACCCAAATAACAAAAATTAGAGATGAAAAATGTAATATTACAACTGATCCCTCAGAAATACAAGAAATCATTAGTGACTGCTATAAATAACTATATACCAACAAATTTGAAAATCTGGAGGAAATGGATAAATATCTGGACACACACAAACTACCAAAACTGAGCCAAGAAGATATAGAAAATCTGAATAGACCACTAGCAGTAAAAGAGACTGAAGCTGTTATCAGAAGGCTCCCAACAAAGAAAAGCCCAGGACTGAACAGGTTCACTGCAGAATTCTACCAAACCTTCAAAGAAGAATTGATACCAATTCTCTACAAACT
>NW_007729469.1:2453-4081 GCF_000696425.1 Galeopterus variegatus
CTACCATATGACCCAGCTATCCCACTGCTGGGAATATACCCAGAGGAATGGAAATCATGAAATTGAAGGTATACCTGTTCTCCAATGTTCATTGCCACACCATTTACAATAGCTAAGAGAAACTGTGGTATATCTACACAATGGAATACCACTCTTCTATAAGAAAGAATGAAATACTGCCATTCACGATAACACGGATGGACTTAGAGAAAATTACATTAAGTGAGGCAAGTCAACCACATGTTCTCACTTATTTGTGGGAGCTAAAAATAAATTAATAAATATACAAACAAATGGGAGGGGAGGGAAGAAGACACAATAATCATAATTCCTTGAAGTTGTTAAGACAAGTGAATAGATATAAGGTTGATGGGAGGGAGTGGAGAGGTAGGATTTGGTAATGGGCCACAAAAATCAACCACATTTTATATTGATAAAATAAAATAAAATTAGGAAAAAACAAAGTTAGGCTACTTCAGGAAGGGTGTTCCAGAGCAGACTGGAAGGGATGGAGTTAACATAATAGATAGGAGGTGGCTCTGGTAAGAGGGCTCACTTCATTACCATGGGCAAGAAGGGACATTAGTAACACTGTCAATGAGCAAGTTATGAAAACAGCATTGTCTTAGTTGAGTAAATGTAGAAGAGAAGTGTCTGTTTTTATACCATATTATTTGTACAGCCTTTCTTTCATTTTTCTTACGAACTTTATTTTCCCAGTGGAGAGAGGTTTTGGTTTAATTACTTTACTTAAAATTAGAATAGACTTGTTGAAGTTTGCATTAGTTATTTGCTCTTGCTTACATACAGAATAAAATGGAATTATTGTAAGCCCTTACCTATATGTCAAGTCTTTACACTTAATGTACCTGAACAGGCATAGTCACGTGTGTCTGTGTGAGCCTCTACAGCTAGGTACTTTCATTTACATGCTTTATTTGAAAGCATTTTTTTGTGTATGAGCTTAGTCAGCACGGAGTGCATTGGTTCAGTAACTGTCATCCTACAGCTTCTCTCATCATCTTAAAATCTCCTTTGGCTACCCATCATTTCAGTGAGGAAGGGTGATTCCTGACAGAAGCTCAAATGAACAGGAAAATGCAAGCTGGATTTTATTGAAGGGGAAAAATAAAAAGGTGGTCCTGCTGGGCATACTGCTGGTATGTTTCTCCCATGTTCATTTTTGGTTTCCTCATTCAGTACATACAAGGATTAATATATTCAAAATCATTAACAAACAAAATGTTGGGAGTTGTATTTCAATTCATTATTTTTTGTAATTGCACTTATGTTTGTTAATTAAGTCACTATTGTGCACAGCAGGATATAATGGGAGAAGAGCAGTAAATCAGGTTGTGCACAAAACCATCACATTTATAGGAATATTCAAAATTAGAAATAATTATAAAAACCATGTTTTTGTCCCAAATTTTAAAAGTAAAGAGCAATACAATTAATAAATCTTATTTTTTTTAAAAGAATGGTCAGTTAAGTAAGTATACAAAAGGCCCATGCAATGGGTTAGGTGACAATACTATTCTGAATAGTAAGTTATACTTAGCCAAATCTCTGAAAACTAACTCTCAAAGGGGAGCTGGACCTCTGATCCAGATCTGAAGGGAGGATCT
>NW_007729469.1:4441-7485 GCF_000696425.1 Galeopterus variegatus
GTATACAAAAGGCCCATGCAATGGGTTAGGTGACAATACTATTCTGAATAGTAAGTTATACATAGCCAAATCTCTGAAAACTAACTCTCAAAGGGGAGCTGGACCTCTGATCCAGATCTGAAGGGAGGATCTATTCATCACACAAATGGACAGAGAGTGAGGGGCTGGGCCCACATTCTGTCTGTTGACAAGTAAAATAAGGAATTCATTGATTTTTTTGGCTATCAGAAAAAATATATTTGGAAAGAAATAAAAAAAATAGAAAAATTGATTTAACTATAGTCATGTCAGAATCAGGGTCTGATGGACCAAACACAGAAACAAAAATTAGAAATAAATATATATTATAGTATGATTGCTTTAATAAATATATTTCAAGTTTTGTGATGTTAACAGGAAATGTCTTATTTTCAAGAAATGAGAGTATAGTTAAAGATTTCTAAAAATTCAGCCATTAAGGAAACCACATAGTTAAAGATTTCTAAAAACTCAGCCATTAAGGAAACCATAAAAAATAATTATAAATTATAAGCCATATTGTCTGACTGTCATGTTAAAAAAGATAATAGAGTAAAAATGTAATTAAAAATTATATCAATGACAATGGAACTATAAAATAATATTCATGTCAAGGAGACTATAACAAACTGAGTTAAAGAATATTTAGATGATTATGAGAAAAGACACTGTTGATAATCTTTTTTATTTATTTATTTTTATTCTAACAGAGTTGATACAGAATTGAATATCAATACTCATGAGCAATATGTGGTGCTCAAATCAGAATAATTATTATGTTCAATAATATACACTGTCATTGCAATTCATGGCCCTTTACCAATTTCTCCTTCCCCCTTCCCTTTCTACTTCTAGTAACCTCAACTCTCCTTTTAAAAGTTCAATGTATTGTTGTGAATGTTGTATCTTTCTTTCTTTTATTTATATGTTTATAATTTCAGCTCCCACTTATGAATGAGAATATATGGTATTTCTCTTTCTGTGCCTGGCTTATTTCACTAAATAAGATTTTTCTCTAAGTTCATCAGTGTTGCTGTGAATAGCAATATTTCATTCTTTTGTATGGCAGAGTAATAATCCATTGTGTGTATATAACACATTTTCCTTATCCACTCATCTGATGATGGACATTTAATTTGGTTTCAACTCTTGGCTATTGTAAATAGAGCTGCAGTAAACATGGGAGTGCAGGCATCCCTTCAACATGATGCTTTCTATTCCTTTGGGTATAACATGGCAGTAGAATTGCTGGATCTTATGGCAGTTCTATCTGAAGATGTTTAAGGAAACTCCATCCTGTTTTCCATAATGGCTGCACCAATTTACAGTCCCACCAACAGTGCAGGAGAGCTCCCCTTTCTCCCCATTCTCACCAGCATTTATTGTTCTCCATCTTTTTGATGATAGCCAGTCTAACTGGAGTGAGGTGTATCTTAATGTGGTTTTGATTTGTATTTCCCTGATGCTGAGTGTTGCTGAACATTTTTTCATGTGTCGGCCATTTGTAAATGATCCTTTCAGAAATGCCAATTTGGCTTCTTAGACCATTTTTTAGTAGGGTAATTTTTTTTTTTACTGTTAAGTTTTTTGAGTTCCTTGTATATTCTGGATACTAATTCTTTGTCAGATGTATAGTGTGCAGATATGTTCTCCCACTCTGTAGGTTGTCATTTTGCTCTGTTAATTGCTTCTTTTGATGTGTAGAAGCTTTGTAGTTTGATATAATCCCACTTGTTTATATTTCCTTTAGTTTCCTGTGTTTTGGGGGTCATGTTCATAAATTCTTTGCCTGGGCCTCCTTCCTGAAGTGTTTCCCCTGTGTTTTATGTTAGGAGTTTTATAGTTTCAGGCCTTATATTTAAGTTTTTAATCCATTTTGAGTTGATTTTGGTATACAGTGAAAGGTACAGATCTAGTTTCATTCTTCTACATATATACGTCCAGTTTTCCCAGCACCATTAATGAAAGAGGCAGTCTCTTCCCCAATGTATGTTCTTGTTGCCTTTGTCAAAGATCAGTTGGCTGTAGGTTTGTGGGTTGATTTCAAGGCTCTCTATTCTATTCCATTCGTCCAAGTGTCTGTTTATATGCCAGAACCATGCTGTTTTGTTTGCCACAGTTTTGTAGTACAGTTTGAAGCTGGGTAGTTTTATGCCTCTGCTTAAGATTGCTTTGGCTATTGGGGGTCTTTTGTTGTTCCATATGAATGTTAGGATTATTTTTTCTATTTCTGTGAGTAACATCATTGGTATTTTGAAGGAGATTTCATTGAATCTGTACATCATTTTGGGTAGTATCGACATTTTTACTATGTTAATTTCTCCAATCTAGGAGCAAGGAACATCTTTCCATATTTTTGTGTCTTCAATTCCTTTCAACAGTGATTTGTATTTCTTGTTGTAGAGATCTTTCACCTCCTTGGTTAAGTTGATTCCTAGGTATTTTATTTTTTGTGACTATTGTAAATAGGCTTGCTTTGTTTTCTTTTTCTGCTGCTTCATTGCTGGTGTATAAAAATGCTGCCTATTTTTGCATTTTGACTTTGTATCCTGCATCTTTGCTAAAATCATTCATTGATTTTTTTGTAGAGGTTTTTTGAAGAGATTTTGGGCTGTTCCATATATAGGATCATGTCATTTGCAAACAGGGACAATCTGACTTCATCTTTTCCAATCTTGATGCACTTTATTTCTTTGTCTTACCTGATTGCTCTGGCTAGTACTTCCAGTACTATGTTGAATAGGAGTGGTGAGAGTGGGCATCCTTGTCTCGTTCCCATTCTCAAGGCAAAGGTTTTAAACTTTTCCCGATTCAGGATGATACTGGTAGAGGCTTTGTCATATATGGCTTTTATTGTGTTGAGATACTTTCTTTCTATACCTAATTTCCCGAGAGTCTTTAATATGAAGGGATGTTGAATTTTGTCAAATGCTTTTCTGAATCTATTGAGATAATCATATGGTTTTTGCCCTTGATTTTATCAATGTGGTGTATCACATTTATTGATTTGTGTATGTTGAAACATT
>NW_007729469.1:7845-26634 GCF_000696425.1 Galeopterus variegatus
TTGCCCTTGATTTTATCAATGTGGTGTATCACATTTATTGATTTGTGTATGTTGAAACATTCTTGCATACCTGGTATGAAGCCCACTTGATCATGGTGTATAATTTTTTAGATGTGTTTCTGTATTCTGTTTGCTAATATTTTTTTGAGGATTTTTGTGTCTATTTTCATCATGAATATTGGCCTGTAGTTTTCTTTTTTGTGTGTTTAATCTTTGTCTGGCTTTGTTATCACTGGCTTCATGGATTGAGTCGGGAGAATTGCCTTTGTTTTAAATTTTTGAAACAGTTTGAACAGAATTTCTATTAATTCCTCTTTAAATGTTTTGTAGAATTCAACAGTAAAGCCATCTGTTCCTGGGCTTTTCTTCACTGGAAGACTGCTGATTACTGCTTTGATATCTTTGCTTGCTATTTGTCTGTTCAGGTCTTCTATTTCTTCTTGGTTCAGTCTTGGGAGTTTGTATGTGTCCCCAAATTTGTCCATTTCCTCTATGTTTTCAAATTTGTTGGTGTATAGTTGTATGTAATCATCTCTAATGATTCTTTGTGTTTTTGTGGTATTGGTTGTTATGCCTCCTTTTTCATCTCTAATTTTTGTTATTTGGGTCTGCTCTCTTTTTATTTAGTATGGCTAATGGTTTGTCTATTTTACTTATCTTCTCAAAAAACCAACATTTTGTTTGATTGATCTTTTGTATTTTTTTATTTCTATTTTATTTAGTTTTGCTCTAATCTTAATTATTTCTTTTTCATCTACTACATTTATGATTGGGTTGTTTTTATTTTTCTAACTCTTTGAGGTGTAGTGTTAAGTTGTTAATTTAAATCTTTCTATTCTTTGATGTAAGCATTTAATACAATAAACTCTCTCAGAACTGCTTTTGAAACCATCCACATGTTTTAGTATGATGTTTCATTATTTTCATTAGTCTCAAGAAATTTTTTGATTTCTTGTTTAATTTCTTCTTGGACCCATATGTCATTCAGGAGCATGTTGTTTAGTTTTCATGTGTTTGAATAGTTTCCAGAGTTTTGCTTGTTGCTGACTTCTAGCTTTAATTCACTGTGGTGTGAAAAGATACTTGAAATGATTTCAATGTTTTTAAATTTGTTGAAGCTTGATTTTTGACCAAGCATGTGATCCATCCTGGAAAATGTTCCATGTGCAGACGAGAAGAATGTATATGCTGTAGTTGTTGGATGAAATGTTCTGTGGATTTCTGCCAAGTCCAGTTGGTCTAAAATGTGGTTAAATCCTGTGTTTCTCTATTGATTTGTTGCCTAGATGATCTATCCAATGTTGAGAGAGGAGTATTTACTACCTCTACTCTTATTGTGTTGGGGTCTATCTCTTTCCTTAAGTGTAATAGTGTTTGCTTTATATATCTGTGTGCTCCAATGTTGAGTGCATATATATTTTTGATTGTTATGACTTCTTGCTGGATAGATCTTTGTCTCTTTTTATAGTTTTTGTTTTTAAAGTCATTTTATCCAATATGAGAATAGCTACTCCTGCTCATTTTTAATTTCCATTTGCATGGTATATCTTTTCCATCCTTTCACTCTTTGTGTGTGTCTTTATAGGTGAGGTGAATCTCTTGTAAGCAGCATATTGTAGAGTCTAGCTTTTTAATCCAATCAGCCAATTGTATCTTTTGAGTGGGGAATTTAATTCATTTAAATTTAGGGTTTTCACTGAAAAGTACTGTACTACTTCTGGAATTTTATTGATTTTCATTTGAATGTTTTGAATATCTTATTTTCATTTCTTTCCCTTTTATTGGTTTTTTTTGGCATCATTTGTTTTTTGAGGTGGTAAGATATAGTTTCTTTCTGTTTCTCACTTTCGTTTTTGTTCTATTAGTGGTATTTTTTCTTTCTGTGTATTCATGGAAGTGATTATCATTTTTTGGATTCCAGATGCAGAACTCCCTTGAGGATTTCTTGTAGGGCTGGTCGAGTGGCGGTGAGCTCTCATAGTTTTTGTTTGTATGGGAAATACAGTATTTCTCCTTCATTTCTGAATGGTAGCTTCACTGGGTATAGTATTCTTGGCTGGCCACTTTTTCTTTAAGTATTTTGAATATATCATCCTATTCTTTTCTGACTTGTAGAGTTTCTGTTAAGAAGTCTGCTGTTAGTCTGATGTGGACTCCTTTATATTTGACTTGATGCTTTTCTCTTGCTGTTCTTAGGATTCTCTCTTTATCTTTGACTTTGAACAGTTTAACTTCAATGTTTCTTAGAAAGGACCTTTTTGGATTGAAACTGTTTGGGGATCTTTGAGCCTCTTGAATCTGAAGGTCCATGTCTGCCTCTATATCTGTGAAGTTTTTGGCTATTATTTCACTGAATACGTTCTCAATGCCTTTTTCTTTCTCTTTCCTTTAAGGAATACTCGTGATTTATATGTTTGTAAGCTTTAAGGTTATCTTATTCTCTTAGATTATCTTCATTTATTTAAATTTTTTTTTCTTTTGTCTACCTGAGTTATTTGGAAGAGATTGTATTCAAGATCAGAAATTCTTTCTTCTGCTTGCACTAGCCTGCTACTTAAGCTTTCAGTTGCATTTTTTTTATTTCATTGAATGACTCCTTCAGTTCCATGAGTTCTGCTAAATTGTTTTTTAATATACTAACACCTTTGTGGATTTCCTCCTTCACATCCTGGATAATTTTGCTCAGTTCATTGTGTCGTCTGTGTCTTCTTGTATCTCATTGAGTTTCTTTAAGATTTTTACTTGGAATTCCTTTTCAGTCATTTCAAGTGTTTCTTACTCAATGGGACTGGGTTCTTGAGAGTCATTATATTCCTTTGGTGTACTCATATTTTTATTTTTGTTTTGTTTTGTTTTTAGTATCTCTATGTTGATGTTTAGTTATCTGGAAGAGCAGTTGTTTCTTCTATTATTCTCTTTCCCCAGACTCTGCTGGTGTCCTTCTTTGTGTTAATCAGATGAGTGGTTGGCTGGCCACCTGCACAGCTGCAGCAGTGCTGTGGCTGCTGCTGTGGTGCCAGGCCACCCTCATGGTGGTGGTGGTTGTGGAAGTGGCTTTAGTAGGTTGCCTGTGTGGCAGCAGTGGCTCCAGTGGTGGTGGGCTGCTTGCACAACAGTGGTGACTATCTGGCAGTACTGATGGTGGCAATGACTGCAGCAGAGGTGGTTACAATTTCCACTTGCTTGGCTGCGATGACCTCCATAGCTGCCTGCACAGCTACAGTGACTGCAGCAGCAGGTGGGTTAACTCATGGAGGTGGCAGCCACTCTGGTGTCCGTAATTGCCTCCTTTGCATCCACAGTGTCCACAGTGGTAGTGGGGTTACTTTGTGAGGGTGGCAGCAGCACTGTCAGCTGCAACTGACTCCATCAAGTTTGCTGTGTCTGGAGTGATAGTAGGATTACCTTGTGTGGGCAACAGTGTTGCCAGAGGCTGTTCCTGCCTCCCTCCCATCTGTGTTGACTGCAGCAGAAGTGGGGAGAATGGGGTTACCTTGTAGGATGGCAGTGGTGCAATTACTTGTAATGGCCTCTGATGATTCAGCAGCAGGGGGGTGACCTTCTGTGGGCAACAGTGCCACTGAGTGGTTGGAACTGCCTCACTCTCATCTGTGATGTCCTTGGTGTTGTCCTAGGTGGCAGCAAAGTTACCTCATGGTGACAACAGTGGCTGTCACAGCTGCAATTGCCCCACTCTCATCTGCAGTGTCCCTGGTGGCTTAAGGGCCAATTCACTGTGGGGGCAGTGGCACTGGGGTCTGCTGCTTCCTTGCTGACTCCCTCTGTGGCCCTGGCAGCTGCAAGGTTAATTTGCTGTGGAAGGAGCTGCTCTGGGATTTGCAGTTTTCTTGACGACTCCCTCAGCAGTACTGGGGGTTGCAGCTGCTTCACCCACAGCCACAGTGGCCCTGGCCTCCGTGGGGTTAATTCACTATGGCAGAAATGGCACGGGTGGTTGCAGCTGCTTCACTCACCTCCACTGTGTCCTTGTTAGCCACCGGGTTAATTTGCTGTGGCAGCAATGGCCGCAGTGGTTGCAACCACTTCTCTTATCTGTGAAGTCCCTTGTTGCCAAGATAGGCCATCCGCAGTATTGCTGCTCTGTGGGGAGGTGCTCTGCGATTGGCAACGGTTCTGGGACCAGACAATGGTGATTGTGATGGTGGTGGCAGTGGACCCATTTCAATCTTCTTATGTGAGAGAAAAGAGTCCCAGGAACCTCTAAGCCGCCATCTTCCCGGAACTCTGTTGACAATCATTGAACGAGGCTCAAGTATGTGCTGAAGCAAATTAATAGAATTAAATCCTTTCTTTTATTAAAGATTAACTAGTTATAAATTACCTAGGGTTTAAATTCAAGAATCAGGAATATAATTAATTTTTTAAAAGTCAGTAAAGAAAGAGGAAGAAATTACTATGAATAAATGTAAATGTGATGGAATTGGGACCCAGAAATTAAATAGCAGGATAGGCAAAATATTAGCTGGTTAATTGAAAAAAGGATCATAAAGGCTCCTAAACTGCATCACGGTCTTTTCTAGGTTAAGATTACTGTTGGCAAAGATTCATCTATTTTTATTTCCTTTGATACTGTAAGATAATCTCTTTCTTTTGTCTTCTCCTAAATTTTATGAAGAGTTGTTTTCTGGATGCTGCTGCTCCTAAATTCAGGGTAAAGCAGATCAGAGGGAATAGTGCCACCTCAAAAGGTGCTCCAGCAGGGAAAAGGGGGAGCTTCCTAAGTTCCAGTGGCTATACTCCCCGTGTGCACGTGTGAAGACAGATATGCGGAGAGGTGAGAAGTGCCACATTACCTTTTAAGAGAGCTATTTGTTTCCTAATGCAAAACTCTGTCATACCACAAGGTGCAATCTACACAAGCAGTAGTCAATCTGGTTTCATAGAAATTCCACAGTTACACACTAGTTAACTTTTTAGCCTCCGTATCCACCAGTACCCTGTGTTTTAAGATTCTTCCATGACATAATTAGTGTGAACTTTGAAGAGGCTGCGTTAGGAATCACTAGCTATATACAAACACACATCTGCAGTCATTTTTTCTTTGTAATCAGTAAATCAGTACATACCTTCTTTTGCAAAGAATTTCAAGCTGTTCAGGGTTCATTCCCCTTCTTCTGAGTCCTTATTTAAATTCTACATGATAAATTAAGTTTCTCATGATGGCAATCAAGGTTTTGAAAATTATTTTGACAACTGAGTTTTCTTCCAGGCATCTCGATGTACTTGTTTAATTATAGATAGAAATAGCATCATGTTTTATGGCTACCCAAATAATTCCAGCTACAGAAGAAAGATAATACAATGTACCTGGCTCATTCAGTATGGGAGCAGAGTCTGAGCATTTTGGATGTTTGAGAAGTGTAGCCCTTAGTGCTAATTCTGCAGTGTCACAGGCCATAACCACAAGGATAGATGCAAGGGATGTCTCTTGGGTAAGGACAAACCAGAAGGGAATTGGAATTGTCTGATGGCGTATCAGAGAGAATTGCCTTTACTTTATAGATTGGATAGGGATTAACACTGTCCCATTGAAAGCTATACTTTTTACCTAGGGGATTTGCTGCTTTTCCAAATTGTAAGCCAAATGATCTCTTAGATAAAAATTTGCTATGATATCCTGCTTAAACACCTTCAGTGTTTCTAAATGCAAGACAAGGACCACAGTCATCCATTAGCATGCTGAACTTTACTGGAAATTAAGCCAAATTATTTAAATGCCTGGGTTACATATACTCAGATTTTATGTTACTTTAGCTTCCACGTTGTCTGAAACATCCAGTGTTTTCTTACATAACTTGAGTGTAGAGAATCTCATAGGGTGAGGACATGCATAAAGAGCAACTGATAAAAAACAATTTTTTTGTTTGTTTGTTTCTAACTCTGGACATAGTACATCTATTCTGCCCTTTATGGTAGCCAATTTTAATCATCACATAAGCCTATTTAAATTTAAATTAATTAAAACTAAAGAAAATTCAAAACAATTACTCAGTCTCACTTGCCATATTTCCAGTGTTCTTTAGCCACACATGGTTAGTGGCTGCCCTACTGGACAGTGGAGACTATGAATATCTCCATCATCAAACATTCAGTTTTTTCCATCATCAAAACAGTTCATGTTTTGGACAATACTGCTTTAGAATTTAGATAGTCACTAAACTAAACTTTCTTTTTAGTAATTATTCTTACCTTTGGTTTTCACCATGTTGTGTCCATATTTGAAATTTCCTCCTCTGCCCTACTTCCACCTACTGAACCCTTGTCTTTTAAATCTGCTCCATCCCAAGCTAGATGACTTTCCAGTTCTGACTCAGGTCCATCTGCTGGCAGAAGCACTGCTCCTGATCTTAGACACTGGTTATTTTCCCTAAAATCCAGTTCTTTTATTTATTTATCATTTATTTATTTTTTGAATTAAAATGTAATTGGTTATACATATTTATGGGATACAGAGTTGACAATCAGTATATTTGTGTACAGTCTGTGATGATGAAATCAATATTATTAGCATGTTCATCATTATAAATTGTGATTATTCTTTACCTTCATTACCCAATTATCCCACCTATAGTAGCTATATGTCTGTTCTCTTCTGAAAGTTCAGTGTTTTATTGTGGTCTGCTTTTCTTCCTTCCCTTCCTTCCCTTCCTTCCTTCCTTGCTGTCACTTATGAGTGGGGACATGTGATATTTGTCTTTCTGTGCCTGGCTTATTTCACTTAACATAATTTTCTCCAAGCTCATCCATGTTGCTGTGAATGGCAGAATTCCATTCTTTTTATGGTAGAGTAGTATTCCATTGTGTATATGTACCACATTTTCCTTATCCAGTCATCTAACGATGGACACGTAGTTTGGTTCTATATCTTGGCTATTGTAAGTAGAGCTGCAATGAACATGGGAGTTTAGGTATCTGTTCAACATGATGATTTCCATTCCTTTGGGTCTATACTCAGAAGTGGGATTGTGGATCATTTAATAGTTCTATCTTCAGTTGTTTGAGAAACTCCATACTATTTTCCTTAATGGCTGTAATAATTTATAGTCCCAACAGTGTAGAAGTGTTCTCTTTCCTTCACATCCTAGCCAGCATTTGTTATTCTCAGTCTTTTTGATAATGGCCAGTCTATCTGGGTAAGATGATATCTCAGTGTGGTTTTGATTTGCATTTCCCTGATGATTAGTGATGTTGAGCATTTTTTTCATGTGTCTGTCAGCCATTTGTATGTCTTCCTTTGAAAAATGTCTGTTCAGCTCCTTGGCCCATTTTTTAATTGGATTATTTATTTTCTTTTTTTTTTTTCTTTTTCTTTACTGCGAAGTTGTTTGAGTTCTTTGTATACCCTGGATATGAAACCCTTGTCAGATGTATAGTATGCAAATATCTCCTTTCTGCTGTACCGTACATCCAAATATCTCCTTTCATTCAACAGGTTGTCTTTCACTCTGTTGATTGTTTCCTTTCCTGTGCAGAGCTTTTTAGTTTGATATAATCCCGTTTGTTTATTTTTCTTTTTGTTGCTTGTGCTTTTGGACTCTTGTTGACAAAGTCTTTCCCCAATCCTACATCCTGAAGTGTTTCCTGTATGTTTTCTTCTGACATTTAAAAATTACTGATGAGAAGGCACAAATGTTGCTTTTAAAATTTCTACCTCCATATGTTATTTCTCTTCCCCCAAATGCATAATCACTCCAATGTTTTTATTATCAACATTTCCAATCTAACTTCTAAATATTTATTTTAACATGCGTAAAAAATATATAGTTTTGTTTTCATTTATTGAGATATAACTCAGATACTATTAAAACTGCCCTTTTAATGTGTAGAGTTGAGTATTTTAAAAGATATTCACAAGGTTGTTCAATCAGCATCTCAGAAGTAAACCTCATAGGGCCGGCCCTGGCTCACTCAGGACAGTGAAAGTGTGGTGCTGACAACACCAAGTCTAGGGTTAAGATCCCCTTACCGGTCATCTTTAAAAAAAAAAAAAAAAAAAAGAGGAAGAAGTAAACCTCATAGTCTTTAACAGTCATTCCCCATTCCTCCTTCCTGGCCATTTCTTGGTAACCACTACTCTATTTTTTTGTATCTACAGGTTCATTTATTCTGGACATTTCATTTATTTATTTATTTATTTTCGTCTTTTTTTTTTTTTCATGTCCGGCAACAGATCGCAACCCTCAGTGTCACACCCGTACCGGACGGGGACTGGCAATGGGATTGCAACCCTCGGTGCTGCGCCCGCACCTCACCCAGCCAGTGAGCGGGAACCGGTCTGTATGTGGGATCCGAACACTCGGCGGGAGCGCCGTCGCGCTCTCAAGCGGCGCACTGTAGCAGTGCGCCACCGGGCCGGCCCCATGGACATTTCATTTAAATGCAATCAAACAATAGTAGTCTTTTGCATTCGTCTTCTTTCATAAGCATTTTAGAATAATATTTTCCAGGTTTATTCATATTGCTGCAAATAACAACTTTATTCCTTTTTAGGAATGAATAGTATTTCATTGATTGGATATCCTATACTTTGTTCATCCATTCATCAGTTGATTCACATTTGAATAGTTTCTATTTTTTGACTATTATAAAATACTGCTGTTAGGAATATTCATGTACTTTGGGATTGGATTGTTCTTGTTTTTCTAGTTCTTTTATGGGCAGAGTTACGTTGTTTACTTGAAATCTTTCTTTTTTTTAAATGTAAGCATTCGTTGGCATAAACTTCCCTCTTAGTACTGATTTTGCAATGTGCCACAGGTTTTGATATGATGTGTCTTTATTTTTGTTGTTTTCTAGGAATTTTTTGTATTTGTGTTTAATTTCTTCTTGGACCCATAGGTCATTCAGGAGCCTGTTGTTTAATTTCCATGTATTTGCATAGAGTCCTGAGTTTTGCTTGTTATTATTTTGTAGTTTTAATCCATTGTAGATGGAAAAGATAGTTGAGATGATTTCAATGTTTTTAAAGTTATTGAAACTTGATTTCTGACCTAACACATGGTCTATCTGGGAGAAAGTTCTGTGTGCTGATGAACTTCATTTTTGAAGGATATCCTCACTTGGTACAGTATTCTTGGCTGGCAGTTTTTTTCTCTTAGTATCTTGAATATGTTCCCATTTTCTTCTTGCTGTAAAGTTTCAATTGAGAAGTCTGCTGTTAGTCTGATGGGGGCTCCCTTTTAAGTGACTTGACATTTCTCTTGCTGCTTTTAGGATTCTCTCTTTTTTGTTTTGAGCTATGCCAATTTGACTATAATGTATCTCGGACAGGATCTTTTTGGATTGAAATTTTGGGGGGATCTTTGAGCTTCCTGGATGTGAAGGTCTGTGTCTCTTCCTGTAAATGGGAAGTTCTCCATTATTATTTCATTGAATAGATTTTTCAATGTCTTTACTTTTCTCCTCCCCTTCAGGAACACCCATAATTCAGATGTTTGTGTCGTAAGGTTGTTGAATAACTCTCTTTAAAGACTCTTCATTTTTTTAAAGTCTTTTCCTTTTTCTTGTCTGCCTGAGTTTTTTCCTAAAGACCATCTTTGATTTCTGATATTCTTTCTTCAGCTTGTTCTAATCTGCTGCTTAAGATCATAGTTGCATTTTATTTATTTCAATGAATGAATGAGTGTTTCAGTTGCAGGAGTTCTGCTACATTCTTTTTCAGGTATTAATCTCTTTTTAAATTTCATCCTTCAGATCCTGGATATTTTTTCTCCTTTCATTTTGTTGTCTTACAAATTCCTCTTTTATCTCATTGAGTCTCCTTAAGATAGATACTGGAAATTCCTTTTCAGTCATTTCAAGGGTTTCCTGTTCTATATGGACTGGTACTTGAGAGTTACTGAATTCCTTTGGTGGTGTCATATTTTCTGATTTTTTCATATTTCTAGTATCTTTATGTTGGTTATTGGTTATCTGGTAGATCAGTTGCTTCTTCTATTCTTCCTCTTTTGCCAGGCTCATCCAGTGACTTTCCTTGTGCCAATGAAGTCAGATATGTAGTGGGCCACCTGCATGGTGGTCATGGATGTTATTAAGGCATGAGCCTCCTTGCAGCAGTTTAGCTGTGAGGTGGCTATTGTGGACCATATCCGCAGAAGCTGTGTGAAGCCTCGTGGTAGTAGTGCAGTGCACAGGGCCCTGCCTTCTATGTGGTTGAGGCAAGCCTGGGCAGATGGCTGGCTGTTCTGCCTGCCTGGGTGCCTCCCCCATCAGCTGTGGCACAGCACAGGGTTCTTCCTTCTGCATGGGTGGGGCAGGGATCTGGTGGGTGGCTGGCCTGTTCTCCTGCCTGCCTGGGTGCCTCCCCCATCAGCTGTGGCACAGCACAGGGTTCTTCCTTCTGCATGGGTGGGGTGGGGATCTGGTGGGTGGCTGGCCTGTTCTCCTGCCTGCCTGGGTGCCTCCCCCATCAGCTGTGGCACAGCACAGGGTTCTTCCTTCTGCATGGGTGGGGTGGGGATCTGGTGGGTAGCTGGCCTGTTCTCCTGCCTGTCTGGTTTTATATCCTCACCAGCAATGTAATAGAATTCTAATTTCTCAAAATGTCATCGGCACTTGTTGATGTCCATATTTTTTATTATAGCTATAGTAGTGGATGTGAAAGCAGTATTTCATTGTGGATTCAATTTGCATTTTCCCTAGTGATTAATGACGCTGAGTATCTTTTTCAAGTGCTTATTTGCCAATTTTATATCTTCTTTGGGAAAATATCTATTCATTTTTTAATTTTTTGCTTATTTTTAATTGGGTTATTTTTGTTCTTATTGTTGAGTTGTAGGAGTTCACTATACATTTTGAGCATGCATAATTTTCATGTATTTTCCCCTGTTTTATAGGTTGTCTTTTCTATTTTCGGATGGTGTCCTTTGCAGCACAAAAGTTTTTAATTTTGATGTGGTTCAATTTATTCATTTTTTCCTTTGGTTGCTTGTGCTTTAGGTGACATATCTAAGAAACTTGGGTTAATCCAAGGTTAATAAGATTTATATGTATATTTTCTTTAAGAATTTTGTAGTGTTAGCCCTTACATTTAGATATTTAACCCATTTCATTCAGAATTAATTTTTATACATGTGAAGGTTAGGAGGCCAAACTTCCTTTTCCAATCATCTTAGCTATTTGTGAATCATTATTTTTTCAAAACTGCTATATTTGGTTTGTAAATCATTCTACAAAATGTTAATGAAATTTAGCATAAAATAATAAATTTATGGATTAATTTGATATCATTGTAATGTTTGCAATGTTAATTTGAATCATCTACTATTGTGACAGATCTTCCTTTTTATTCAAGTCTTTTATGTGGTTCAGCAGAGGTCTTAATATGTGTGTAAGTATATATACATGCACATCACCACAAAATTGAGTTATATTTCTGATATTTTTCTTCAATTTCTTATTATCATCACACTATATCTGAAAAATATTTCCTCATCAGTCATTTTTAATATCAGTGTTAAAAAGAAGCAATGGCCTAAAATGGAAGCTCTATCGATGATTCTGGAATGAATTATGTATCAGAATGGACAATAATGGACTTAACATTTTTGGCCAAGATATAGGATATGTTTTCACAGCAAGTTACAAACCACTGGCTAAGGATGGCAGCAATCCAAGCATAAAAGACCCCTGTCCCTCCCCCCACACACACACTGGTGACTGTACTACTGTAGTAGAAATATTTAAAAGATCATTTTTTTTTTTTGTCTTTTATCTTTTTCCGTGTCCGGCAATGGATCGCAACCCTCAGTGTTGCCCCCGTACCGGACCGGGGACCGGCAACGGGATTGCAACCCTCGGTGCTGCTCCCGCGCCTCGCTCAGCCAGTGAGCGGGAACCGGTCTGTATGTGGGATCCGAACCCTCGGACGGGAGCGCCGCTGCGCTTCCCAAGCGGCGCACTTATCCAGTGCGCCACCGGGCCGGCCCTAAAAGATCATTTGAAGTAACTTAATAACATCTCGTTTTAACTCATTGCTGTGTCATGGGATAATTTATTCTCTACCATTATGTATTTCATTCTTCATATAGATGACTTTATTTATTTATTTATTTAATTTATTTATTTATGAAATTGAGAGACTGAATCTACAAGTATTCAAAGAAAGTGAAAAGATACCTATAATTAGATTTACACCTTTTAAAAAATTTAGAATGGTTATGCATTGCAGAGTTAATAATTTGTGAGTGGTCACTGACATAGTTTCATTTGTCACCAGATATAGAGGTTAGTGATGTATGCCTAACAATTAATTTTTCTTTTAGTTCTGAATATATGCGTCCTTCATTGCCTCTACCTTATAACTTAATTTAACATTTTATACCGACAGTTACACCTATACCTCACTTACAACTACATCTAGTGATGTATGCCTAACAATTAATTTTTCTTTTAGTTCTGAATATATGCGTCCTTCATTGCCTCTACATTATAACTTAATTTAACATTTTATACCGACAGTTACACCTATACCTCACTTACAACTACATCTGTATTTATGAAGAATAGTGCTTAGGAAGCAGCAGGTTCTCATAGCATCTGGAAAGGTGGAACAAGGAAGGTCCAGGGAAAATAAATCTCCTATGTCATGATACTTGAGATAAATTTCAATTAGTGACCTTTATAACAAGCTTAGTGTGTGTAGCTAAAGAAAGAGAAAATAGGTAGAGCCACAAACTTGGCCAAAATATGATCTTAAGATCTTGAAAGCAGAATAAGAATTGTAAAAAACTTATACATGGCTGCTTCATATTCTTTAGTGTATTTCAAATAGAATACACTTATTGTGCAAGCTATTTAATTACTCTTGAAAAACTACCTGAATGAGTACTTATTTATGTAAAAATGAGGCAAAAAAAATCAATCAATCATCTTTAGTGAAAATGTTTGACCAGTAGACAGTCTTGAATCTCTTTTTGCTACTTTTATGTGGAGAGGTGTTTCTTTTGTAAGCTCCATTTAATCTGCGCCCAATCTATATCTATTTCTGGTCTTTTAAGTATATGTGTATTCTGGTTTAGATGATGGTAACTCAAAAAACCAAGAACCGAGAAACCTAAAGTTTGCAGGAAGGATGAGCAAAGATGACTTTTATATACTACTGGAGCATCAGTCATTAAAAGGAAATGAGCTGGATTTAGAGAGATTTTCTGTACTGTGATCCTGAGGCATCAGATATGTTATCTAAGATGAAATGATTTAGACTTCGAGAAACATATTAATATTTGACTATTTTTTGTTCAAGTTGACTTTTATTATTTACTTAGAATTTACTATATTCCAGATATTATGAAAGCATTTCATGTGGATTAATTGACTTAATATGACAATAGTCATAAGGTAAGATTATTTATATTCTCTCATTTTACATATGAGAAGAGAGCATTTAAATAAATTTCTCAACTTCCCACAGCTAGTGGTAGGAACAAGATTCAACACCAGTTTGATTCCCACAACTGTGCTCCCATACAGTATGCAGACTTCTTTTTCCCGTCATTTGATTGTGTTATTGGATCCACAGAGCAAGACCACTTTCCATGGATGATGGTGTTTCCAATAAAATGAGTATATAGGTGACAAATAAATTTAGAAAGATGTATATTTTGTTATAAAAACAAAGCCTGCTGAAATTAGATGAAAATCATTCAAGAAATAATTTTATTTTATTGGGGAAATTTTAAAAATATAATGTAATAGGCCCCCACGTATTCATCTTCAGGCTCAGATATCAACATTCACCAATCTGGTTTCACCCATGCATGACCTCACTCACTCTCTTCCACCCTTGATTGGTTTTTTTCTAAAGCAAATCCAAATGTCACATAACTTTATCAATAAATATGTCAGTATATTTCTCTAGAAGATGGATTTTCTTTTTAAATATAACTATAGTACCGTCATTATATCTAAAATAAATCACACTCATGGGTAGTGGAAATAAAATGCCACCTACCCAATTAACACACCCTGTCATGAGAAAATTTTAAGGGTTTCAAGAAACTATGGAGAAGAAAAGGAGTCCTGTTTGGTAAGTAATTTTTAGCTAATTCCTGTAAGACATTTTATATTGTTATTCCTGTATCTTAATCAACATTAACAAATTTGGCAGCCCTAAGTTTTGGGCTGTGAGACAGGGAGATCTCTGTCCATAATTGGGTTAGAAGGTTAAAGGAGTTTGAAACCCAGAAGGCAACGACACGAACTCAGGAATAATTAAAAATAGCATTTAGGTCACTAGCTCAGGATAGGGAAGAAAATGGGTGCTAGTGGTCACGTAACACGGAATATACAAGCAAATACTTGAAATCAAGCGAATGCACCTATGTGAGTGCACATGCCCTCACCTACGAACTCAGAGAGAGATAATAGAAAGCAGGGGAAAGATAAAGAGCTAGGGGACGAAAATCCTCAGGTTTCTTTATTAAGGTAGTGAGTGAGTGGAAAAAAACCACAAGCTGTGGTGTTATTCCCTCTATGCTCATACTCAGTAACAATCAACAACACAGAAAACCAACTTCCGTGTCCAAATGCATGGGGATTTTTCCTGCATGTCAAGCAAGCAATTTTCAGCAGGTACCAGCTGGATGCCTTTCAATTTAATTCCAACACTATCTGCCTGGAGATTGTGTCATATCCTGCAGGGTGAGGGCTAAGACTGCCCCCACCTCAGATGCCGGTCACAAGACTAGGCCCCTGGAACTGCTGACCAACTTCAGTCAGGGTTTGCACAACCCCCCTCCTTTGGTTCTATTAGTTTGCTTGAGCAGCTCACAGAACTCAGGGCAACACATACTTACACTTACCAATTTATTGTAAAGGATATTACAAAGGGTACAGATGGAGAGATGCAAGATGGTGTAGGGGGAAGGGGAGAAGAGCTTCCATGCCCTCCCTGGCTGCGCCACCCTCCAGGAACCTCCACGTGTTCAGCTTTCTGGAAGCTCCCTAAACCCTGTGCTCTCGTGTTTTTATGGAAGCCTCATTACGGAGGCATGAGGGAAGCATGGGAAACTATGTAAAAATGGGACTGGACAGAAAGAGTATGATTTAACACTAACAGACTGGGCGGAGAAACCCAGTGAGGCCTGTTTGTTCAGGCTCCTCTTGACCTTTCTGTGCAGCGTTCCTTCCTCCCGCATATGGGGCAGGGCCCCTCCTGTAATGGGGTCTTCTGATCTACCATCAGCTAAAGTAGGTCAGAGACTTTCCTGCCTTGGGGAGAAAAAGGAGCAGGTAAAAGGAGGGCAGGAGAAGGTCAGAGAGTAGCATGAGCAGGGAACTGCGATGACAACCTGTATACGAATGTCACGTATCACAGGTAGCGTCACTGACTCTAGTGGGCTTGGGAGCCTGAATGTACACAGGCACACATCTTGGGAAGATGGTGATCTAGGCACCTATTGGAGGGTTTGTTGAAGGCCTCACACCTGATCAGATAGTGATAGGCTTTGATGGATATATGAAAGGGCTTTGGGTTATTTTAACAAAACCACATTGCTCAACAGTTTCCACAATAATGCTTGTGCTCATCTTCCAGGTGTGTAAAATCACTAATTAAATATGAGGTCTAGCATATTGGAGATGCATATATAATTTTATGTACTAAGTTACATTTCGTTTACAAAAAAGCTATAGAATTTTTTTTTTCCTTTTTGTCTTTTTTCATGACCGGCAACGGATCGCAAACCTCAGTGTCGCGCCCGTACCGGACCGGGACCAGCAACGGGATCGCAACCCTCGGTGTTGTGCCCGCACCTCGCTCAGCCAGTGAGCGGCCAGTCTGTATGTGGGATCCGAACCCTCGGCGGGAGCACCGCCGTGCTCCCAAGCGGCGCACTGTAGCTGTGCGCCACCGGGCAGGCCCAAAAGCTATAGATTTTGACAACAAATAAAGTATAGATTAATAGTTTATGTTTTTGCTACACTGTTCTCAGCATGCTGAGAACCTTTCTGAGGTGCAGCAAAATTGTCCATCTAATATTTCTAGCACACCACATCTTAACGTTATAAGAAAAATAAGTAAGGAAGAACAATGTGTGCTTTTTCCTACTCGAGACACATTTATAAAGACTTGAAGCTATATTTCATTCATGTGAGTTTCATTGAAATCATTGAGGTATTATTCATGGTTGTTAAAAATTGAAAGTTAACCTAATGCCCAGAAAAAGCAGTTGTTAAGTCAACTATGGGGCAGCAGCATGGTGGGACACTGTGCATCAATACATAATGAATATTTTGAAGACTCTGTAAGGAAACTGAAACAAAGATATGAAGAGTCATTTTTTTGAGAGGGTAATAGAAATTTTTGATTGTTTATTTTCTTATGAATGTGTTACATTATTCCTGTAATTAATAGTTATTCAAGCATTAAGAAACAGAAGATGAAACTGAATTTGTTTAAAAAATTATTTCTGAAAAAGAAACGTGTCCATTAAGTCTGTGAGTGGACATAATATGTTGGTTCCAAGCCAAATTTGAGCTTACTTGGCCTGAGTCAAGAGAAGGCCTCATTTTATGCGTTGTGTCTACAACGTAACAGTGAAGTAACAGGAGTTGTTTAGAAAAATAGGAAGTAAACAATTCAAGTCAAAATTAATAATTAAATAGTTTGACCTAATAGAAAGTAATTTAACTCGTGTTTAAAAAATATTTTTTATTGACAAACAACATTTTAATGAAATAAAAATTTAAAATATACTAATTCCATGAATGTTGCCTTGATAGTGGCTCTTATCTCCAATAATTCAGTTGTTTGCATTAGGAAATTCTGAAGAATAGACAAATACATTCTTTTTTCTTTTTTGGGTATAA
Source organism: Galeopterus variegatus (assembly GCF_000696425.1). Lineage (NCBI taxonomy): Eukaryota > Metazoa > Chordata > Mammalia > Dermoptera > Cynocephalidae > Galeopterus > Galeopterus variegatus. The sequence goes on from NW_007729469.1 coordinate 24,676, forward strand.
TTTCACACAGAACAATTTCAAGAATAGTACACAAATCCTTCCATTACTAACCTTTTCCCCATTTCCTTTATTCTTTGTACTCTCTCTCTCTCCTAACATTTTTCCAGAATACTGATACTATATTTTATTATTTAATTATAATATATTAACATATCATATCTATGTACGATCTATTAATAATATAATTCAATTATATAATTATATTCTCCCTATATAGAATATGTTATTTAATTATAATATATTAACATATCATATCTATGTACGATCTATTAATAATATAATTCAATTATATAATTATATTCTCCCTATATATAATATGTTTTCCGGAAAACTAATATTGTATTATCTTTAATTATGTCATAATTAATTGCAGTAATATGAATATATCAAGTAATTAATATATTAACTCTAATTACATTTCAGATAGAATTAAAAAGTAATTTAATAATATAATTTAATTATACAGCTATATTTTTCCTGTGTATGTATGTATGTAAGTATATATGTATGTATGAGCATATTTCGTATATATAAATATATATATACATATGTATGTGTGTATTTTTCAAAATACAGAGAGAGATGGAGAGAGAGAGAGAGAGAGAGAGAAGAAAAAGTTGCAGTTAATATGTCCTAAAAACTTCAATTTTTATTGCCTAAGACCAAGCTCAAATTTGGCTTGGAATCAACATATTATGTCCATTCACAGACTTAATGGGCACGTTTCTTTTTCAGAAATAATTTTTTAAACAAATTCAGTTTCACCTTCTGTTTCTTAATGTTTGAATAACTATTAGTTACAGTAATAGTGTAACACATTCATAATAAAATAAACAATCAAAACACATCTTATACACATAAAATCATTTACTTGTACACGATATCATTTACTTATACACTATAACCTCTAATTTTTTAGTACACAGTGTTTAGGAATTGATAAATTTACCTGGAAAACTAAATAGCAAGAGTAAGATAAAACAGACAAGAGAAACAGATTCACAGTTGGTTTATATGTTATCAGACACATATTTAAAAAAACAGCTGCTAAATATGTTCAGAAAAACTAGATGACAGGATGGAGACTTAGAGAACTAAAAATTATGAGAACTGACATTATTACTGCCATCTGTAGGCTTGACAGCAGATTCCATATAGCTCAAGAGAAGATTATTGATCTGAAAAACAGGGTATCAGAACATATTTAAAGTAAAACATGGAGAAAAAGATAAAAAAACACAACGATGACTATAATATCTTAGATAAAAAATATTTCTTACCTTTCTTATTGTCTTATACTAAAAAGTTTTATAATCTATAATTGGATTCACACAAGGCAAGAAGAGAGAGAATATTTGGAGAGAGAATGGCCAAGAATTTCAAAATCTGATTAAGATGAAAAGCTATAGATTTGATTAGAAACAACAAAAAAAGATAGGGTAGATACAAAGAGAACTATACTAAGACACCTCATAGTCAAATTGCTGGAAACAAATGATACTAAAGAATCTTAGAATCATCAGATAACAGGACAGATTGCCTTCTAAGGTCAACAGCGGACGCATGGCCAATCGTGCAACAAAGAGTATCAGCCAGAAGAAAGTGTGATGAGATATATAAACTGCTAAAAGAAAATAATTGTCAACCTATATTTTAAAACCCAGATAATATATCCTCCAAATTTAAAGTGAGAGAAAAGCATTTCTAAGTGAATAAAAGCTGATAGAATTATCACCAGCAGAGCTGCAGTAGTCCCCCCTTACCCACATTTTCTGTCCACGGTTTTCTTTCCATGTTTTCTGTTACCAGCAGTAAAGCACAATAAGATAGTTGGAGATAAAGAGAGGGAGGGAGGGAGGGGGGGAGAGAGAGAGAGAGAGAGAGAGAGAGAGAGAGAGAGAGAGAGAGAGAGAGAGAGAGAGAGAGAAGAGAGAACACACACACACAAATTATTTTTTA